>NC_088933.1:24675000-24785000 GCF_038396675.1 Hydra vulgaris | reverse complement strand
TTATCTATGTTCTAACTTTATTATTTTATTTATATTTAATTAAGTAATATTAAATAATTTAATTTATTAAGTTTTTTTATTCAATGCTTTGAATTTGGCAAATAAATGAACATAAGCTATACACTGAAACAAAGATAAAGACTCTTTTTAAATTCTTAAATTAACAATACAAAAAAAATTTGTACACAATATTTTTCAGCACAATAATTTACACTTTAAATCATTCTTTCTTTTCTACTTCGTCATCCTCTCCATTATCATCTTCATTAGGTTCATCGTCTTTTGATTTCTCATGTAAAAGTACATAGTCACGAGAACTGAAGCCAAACTTTAATACATCCTTAAGTAAATATTTATTGAATATTATACATTTATTGAAATTTTTTTTAACCATAAATAGTTAAAAATTAATTAACTACACAAAAATTTTACCACACCTTAAAGTATACAAATTAAAGTATACCTATATTTTACTTCTAACTACAAATTGTTAAGACTCTACTAATTGCATATATTTTGCACAACTATCTAATGTATACAACACAATATAAACTCACACTTTTCACAGTTAGTTTACAAAACATTTGTGTTTACAAAACAATTATATTACTTTTAAAACAACCTGGTTAATAATGTGTGAATTATTTAAACAAAAAATCAATATATTATATGTTAGATACTTTTTTGTGGTAAAATGTAATACCTTTGAATTGAACTAATATTGTATATTTATAGACTGGTCTCTATACATCATCTGTTACTTGGTTTTCCACGTAACAGATTAAAAATTTTCAAAAAATGTATATTATGTTTACAAGAAAAATTTGAAATTATTACTCATTTGGATCAAGAAAATTTACTAACCAAAAAATCTGAATTAATTTCTTAATTCAGATATGAAAATAAGTAACTTTTAAAAAATTATAAAAACAAATGACCAAACTAAAATTATTCTAATTCTAAAGAATTCTTTTCATAATTAATTTTTTAATTTAATGCAGTTAATGTAACTTCCTGGTTGCAAAATAACTACAGTTATTATATAATTAATTTTAACAACTCCAAACTTCCTGTGGAATATTTTTTCTGTAATTTGATTTTTTTGATGTTTAGACATTCCTCCTGATGAACCTACAGAAGGACAAATAGCCTGTCAAATAAAAAACTAGATAAGTGTTTTCACAAAATTATTATTGCTCTGTTTTTTAAAAACATTGAGTACTCTGTAGAATACAATAACAACATTTAATACAAATAATCATGGCAAACAACTCAAATAAGACATGAAATGTTTTAGTAACCCAAAGGCAACAGAACATAAACCTAATATTGCACCACTGAGATGTGAAGTATGAAGATGTAAAGTATAAACAATAGGAAGATTACTATTATTGTTAAAAAAACAACCTGATTTCTATTTTAGCTAAAAAACCACAAACCGATGTAAGCCCCTGGTAATTACAGAGGAGAGATCATATTCAAGAAATAGAAAATAAGTTAAAAGGTTAAATATCACATTTATAGCAGTTTCAAATAGTTTTTAAAAGAAAAGAAAGTTCTAGCAAACAGTTTTGCAAGACTGTGAAAGGAATGTTTAATAGACCAATGTAGAATGTTTTTAGAATTAGAAATGAATAAGAAATTTTGCCACAAAAGCAGGAGTGATGAAAATGTGTGATAAATGATTAACCAGTAAATTAGGGATGTCAAAAGTGAGTTGATTAGTATTAAGAGATTAAAAGGAGGAAATGTTCTTTGTGAGCTATACAGAGAACTGTTTTTGGGAGAGTTAATAAGATCTGATCTATACAAAATATAATAGATTTAAGGCCTTGTGATAAAATGCAAGTCATAGAGGATTTTAAATGCTCTACGACTTGCTTGTTAACATTTTAAAAACTGCACACTGTTGTGACAAAAGTTTAAACTATTATTACATTATATATGTTCATTATTGATAACTATAAATTTGAAATATCGAAATAATTAAAATATTCTACAGCTATAGAAGAAATCTTGTTTTAAAACAACGTAAAAGAATGAATTGTAGTAGAAAAAAAAAAATCTAAGCAAAGTAATCTAGCAAGCATGTGAATAATTATTTAGACAATGTTAGTTTTATAAGTTACCTTTTTATTTTATTTTAGTATAATGAAATCCCTTGTAAACATTGAAATTATGTACAAAGTGTACATTAAAATTGTTTAAATAACACAATTCTTAATAACATTTTAATAACACTATCAATATTTTTTTTTTTAATAAAAAAAATTAACCTTTACATAAATTTCTGGTAAAAAAATTAAACTGCTGACTTTTTTAAAATAAAAAATAATTGTTGTTTGCAAAACTATTAATATGTATTCAAGAAAGAAAATAGAATCTTTTTTATTCATTTAGTTAAAAGACAAAACATGATTATGTCAAACATCAAGAAAATAAACAAATTTTTAAATTTTAAAAAACTGAAAGCTTAGTAAACATTCAATACTACTATTACATAATATTTATATATACATATATTTAAATATATATATATATATATATATATATATATATATATATATATATATACATATATATATATATATATATATATATATACACACATATATATATGTATTTAAACAACTTTAAAATGTATTCTACACAATATATTGGTAGAAAATCACTTTACAAAAAAAATTTTCATTTTACACTGATTTTCATTAACAAAGATTCATCAGAAATGAATGATCAAATTAATAAAACTTCAATTTATACCAAAAATTAAATTACAGGAAGTCGCAAATGTCTTAACTACTGTAAATTTTCACACATTTGTGGAATTCGCTGACACTATTATAAAAAGAATTCTTTAGAAATGATTACTTATGCTTTTTTTTAAATGTTTTTTTAAAAAGTGGTAATTAATGTATATATTATTTGAACTCATTTATTTTTATAGTTTTTTAGGAGAAACTTATTTTCGTGCCTTCATTTAGAAATTAATTCCGATTTTTTGTTTAATAAGCATTCTTGATTTGCATGTGTAATTATTTCAAATTTTTCTTGTAGGCATAGTATGCATTTTTTGGAAATATTTTTATATACAGGCGCTGTTTTAAGGATGGACCAATTCAATATAAAATCATCAATATTTTTTTCTTTTAATTCCCATATATATTTTGAAAGCATGGTGTCTTTTGAATACTTTTTATTTTTGAAAGATTGCTTATGATTGGCAAAACATTTTTTCCATTCACCCTCTGTAATGCCAATATATTGTTTGTCAGGTACATTCTTAGAGGAAACAACACATTTATTTACCACATTTTTTGATAAACAACTTCCACTCATTGGACAATTGTTTTTTTTTTACAATTACAATTTTCTCTGGTTTTTTCATTCAGGATTTCTTTTTTGTTTAACAAAGCATTATTGTGACCTTTTATAATTCTTTCCATATTTTTTGTGCAACTGTAGCGAACTTTAATTGTATTTCGATTAAAAATTTTATGTAATTTATTAGAGGGCGGGAAATGCTTATCGACCAATTTTGAAAACACTTTTCCTATGTTAGTGGAAATATTTTTGCTATTTGGGGGATTGAACCAAATTACATTTCTAGTTTTATTTCGCTTTTTTGTATTCTTTTTTTCAGGGTCAAATTTTAGTTCAAAATTTTCAAAACCACTTTTTTTTAGGGCATCTTCAAATATTTGTTTGGAGGAATTGAATACATTTTCATTAGAGGAGTTTTGGTTCAGCCTGTTATTAATTGAAATCGGGATTTGTTTTAGAATTTGGGGTGGATGATTTGAGTTAATATTAATATACATTAATTCATTGTTTGGTTTTTTGAAAGGCTTATATGAATTTTCAGAGAGGTTAAGTGTGACATCAAGAAAATTCAAAATTTTTAAATTTATGTTTATTTCGATTTGAAAGCAAATACGTTTAAAATTTTTTATATCTTTTCTAATTTTATCGAGCTGTGGACCAGATTTTCTACGCATTACTATTAAACCAACATCGCGATAAAGGCCTAAATCTTTTATATTGATTATTTTACTTAACAAATTTAAAATATATAGTCCAATAAATTCACAAATTTCTGCTCCGTCATAACTGCCCATTGTTACATCAAAGCAGTCATGTATGTTTTTCTTTTTCCAAGTTTCCTTATTAAAATAAAGTAAGGTTTTTCTACAATGTTTTATTATACGGATTGTGTATATAAAAATTATGAAAGTAAAATTTAAGGTTTTTAATGCTTTTAATCAGAAGGATTATATTTTTAATAAAAATAATTATTTTACTATATTCCTTTCTTTTTCTTTTCTTTTTAGAGCTATATTTTATATTTAACTGCAAAGATTATGTATTACAAACATGTCTAAATTTATTATTGTTATTTTATTTCTTGAGTTCTACCTTGGTGTCACGATTGCTCCTTAGTTTACTTTTTCTACTGTTAAAATATGATTTTAATTTCGTATATTTTAATTATTTGAAATTTACTATATTGATCATTAGCTAATAGTTTGAAAAAATTTAGTCACAGTCAATGTAAGAATGATTTTATCTTCTGGTAAAATTTAAAAATATGTTTTAACTGTTAATTTTTATACTTTTGCTATTTTGTGTTATAGTTAATTGTCTTTGCAATAAGTATCTTTCTCAGATTATAAATATTTGTAACAATGTTTGTAGTGTTTATATGTGATGTATTTACTTCTTTTATCATATCATAATTGCTTTTTTCAATTTATATTTATCTTACATGCTTTTTCAGACTACTGAAGTATACTACTAAGCTGTATGTTGTCATGAAAACACACGAAAAAAAAATAGAACCATCGTGTAATAAATGTTCTGGGTTGAGAACTTTACTTGTTTGTGTTTTTTACTTGTAAAGCGCTTTTTATTTTAGATCATTAGAGAGTACTTTAAACTTTATTATGAAGACATAATAGTTAGTAAATAGTGAAAAGTATAACAAATTATAAATTTTTGTATCATGGGAATATTCTATACAATGGTAATAAATTATAATTTATATATTTTTTAAACATTTTTAAATAGTGAAAATGCTGAAATGCTCATTTTAAACAACTTTGGTGCAGTTTTATATACAAAATATCAACTCAGCTACAACTGTTGCTTTTTTAATTCAAATAATTTTTCTGGCAAATTATTAACAAAATAAATACTTAGTAAGGATGACCACACATAATAGTAACATAAAAACATTTTAAAGATATTCATCAATAACAAATAATACTTAAATTTTTAAATAACTCACTTTTTCAAACATCTCATAATATCTTCGAGGCTCAATCTTTTTATTGTTTAGAAATGTGCCATTAGTAGATTCTAGGTCTAATACGTAAGGTCTAAAGGAAATATCAATATATTATAGTAAAAGTACAATTGAATTTAAAATATAATTTAATAAAATTATACACACTCACCTAACTCTCTTACCAAAAGAACCATCGTCTCTTGTGTATTCCATAAGACGAAATTGCAAAATTGCTTGTTGTTTTGAACACGACGGATGATCAACAGGAATATCTGCTATCTAGATAGCATTAATTTTTTTTTGTGTTGTTTATTATTGTTAAGTAAAACAATTTAATTTTCATCATTAAAACTCGACTAAAACCCAAAAATTTCTTAACATAGAGGGGGGAAATTTTCAATTTAGATGAATGAAAATACTCACAATTATCAAAAATAAAAATAAAAATAATGCTTATAGGGGGAAAAAAAACTCAATTTAAACTGTTAAGAAATGTCAGACAATCAATTTAAAATTCAACTATCTAATCAATTAATCTAAACAATAATAACTGTCAAAAAAATGTTAAAATCAAAAATTTTCACTAAAAATAAAAAAAAAACACATACAGGGGGTTCAAATTATTTAATATTGTGTTACTTATTAATTTAAAAAATTATTAATTTAAAAACTACTAAAAAGTAACATTCTAATCAACTTAGTCATATTTTATAATATGTAATACAATGAAAAAATAAAATATTTCCAATATCATTAAGCTAAATATTGCTTAATGCTAATAAATCCTAAACAACTAAAAAACTGTCAACATTTAATTATAACAAAAAACAACAATATAAAATACCTTTCTGTCTCTTCCAAACATAAAAGCACTTTGTCTATGAAGCTGCAGCATCTCTGAAACAATAGTTTTTTCAGAAAATTAAAAAAACTGTTTTCTATATAAAAAAAAAAAAAATTACATTTAATCTAAACTATTTTATTTTCAAAAATATTTCTAAAAAACTAAGGTTTTAATGCATATTTATAATTTGCAAAAAATCCTATTTAAATTCACGCAAAAATTTTGTTGTGTATTGGTAGAACACTCGCTTCATAAGTGAGAGATATAAATTTCAAATTCATAACATCCCATAAATACTGTGTCCAAGAAATGTAATAATATTTTCAATTACCTAAGTCTTCCCCTAAATTAAATGTCATCAATTATAAACAAAATTTATTGACGAAAATTTTATTTTTCAAAATTATTTATTTTACGTTTGTATCAGTATAATAAATTTATTATGTTTAAATTTGTCATTTAAAGTATTATTTATCATCTTTTTAACTTTCCAAAAAAATTTCTATATTTAAATGTAATTAAGAAAATTAGAAATAATGCACATAAAGAACCAGGAGCCAAACCATAAATTCTCAGGTGTTTATGTCGATGTTTTGTGACAAAAAAAAATTGTGGCTCGACAAGCTTGTTTTTAAATATTTTATTTATTTCACAGTTCATGAAAAACACTCATCACTTGGTTATTTGGCATTGCTTTTACAAAGCATAAAAATTATTGTAACCATAAAAATTTATGTACCACCTCTCATTGAAAAACTATTAAATTTTGGAAAGCCTTTTAAAATTTTTTGCAAGAAACCTTTTCGAAAAGTTATAGAAATCTATTCAGTCTTATAAATCTTGAAAACCTGATGACACTTCAACCTAAAAAATTAAAAAGTTGCCAAAAAAGGTTTGCTTAGTTATGTTTTCCTTTGTTTGACTTAGTTGGTGCAGGCTGTTTGTTAAAACTTGATTGAAAAGTTTAGATTAAGATTTCCTAAGCAATATAACTTAATAAATAATAAGATGCTATCAATACTGAAGTTCCTAAAAATGATTTTTTCAGTTTTGTTGACTCCTGATTGCCGTTAATTCTATTGAGACAAGTTAATTATTGGCTACAAAAAGCAATAAAATGTTTAATAATATTTTATTAGAAACTCTTGCCTTTCCTATGGTGATTTTTAGTAACCAAGTAAAAAAGCAAAACATTAATAATAATAATAATAATAATAATAATAACAACAATAATAATAATAATAATAAACAAATAAATAAGAGTGGCCATTAACTTAACAATTCAAATAAAATTGATTCAACAATGTTGCACATTTTTTTTTTATTAAAAACAAAGTCTTTTAACAAAGACACAACCTTTTAATCTACTGTAAACAAATTCTTATTAATTAATCTTAAAACTTGACACTCACCAAGTGCAACATCACCTTTAAAGGGATAAAGCCGCCACCTTGTTTTGGGTTTTCGTGCTTCAGGAGGCTCATTATATTTTATAACCACACCCTAAAAATTTAACATAAAGACTTTACTAAAGATAATTATCGCTTTTTATTAATTTATTTGTTTTTAATAGTATGCATTGAATGGTTGCTTAAGCAATCATTGAGAACAAAACCTAATAACTAGGTCATAAATTTATATTTTTATATATAATTTCCCAGTAGACAAGGCTATTTTCAGTGGCATTTTCCAACATTCATTGACTCAGAAAAAAACATGCACAAATTTAGTCCAAGCATACACCGCATCATTACAACAGGTACACATATTTTATGATTTAACTTACCCCAAGCAACTTGTTGCAACTTACCCCATAGGCATAATGATCACTCTAATCAATGTATATAATTATTTACATTAAATAAACCTAATTTTTTTAATCTTTTTGTATTTGAAAAAGATTTTTTTAGCTATTATTTTATTATGATCATAAATTTCTAAGTTTACAGTGAAATCCAAAAAAACTTTTTAATTTATTACTGTAAGTTTTATATAGCTGACGTGTTATAATTATAGTTATATAATGTAAAAAAAATTTAGGAACAATATATGAAAACCATTTTTCAAAACACATTGTTACAACTTACCCCTGTTACTTACAACTTATAAATAGACCCGATCTCCCCAACATAAAGTTTTGACATTTTTTAAAAAACCGCAATATAAAAGACTAGTCGTTTTTATTGTTTTGTAATGTTTTATCGTTTTATAATGATTTAAAACATGCGTGGAGTGTTGTTGCATCGACTGACAAATAGGTAACACATGCGGAGTGTTGCTGCATTAACTAATTGCGGTAGTGGTGTAGTGGTAGAGTGCTCACTTCATAAGCAAGAGGTTCTGAGTTCGATCCCCACCAGGTTCCTGGTAGTACCGCGCCTAACTTGTTTCTTCGAGCAGCGGCCTTGTTTGTCAAGGTTCATGTTTCGGAGTTAAAGAGTTGAGAGAGGGTTATAACCACAATTAAGTAGCCTCCTTATCTGTAGTGGCCTTCTGGGTCTTAGGGAGGTGAATTAACAAAAATAAAAATAAATAAAGGAAGGAAGTGCTGCTACATGTACTGAAGATTTGGTTTAGGTAAGCAATTAAAAAAAAATTTTATTCAAGTTTTGAAACTTTTTTTAGTCTGGTTTATTTATATATATATTATATTATATTTATTATATAATATAATATATGTATATATACATATATATATATATATTTGTATATATATATATATGTATATATGTATATATGTATATATATATATATATATATATATATATACATATAAATATATATATATATATATATATATATATATATATATATATATATATATATATATATATATATATACATATATATATTAAAACAACTATAAAATGTATTCTACAAAATAGAGTGCTTAATGTTCTTAAAGGAACAGAGCAATTAGTGCTCCTAAGTTTCTCCTAAAAAACTATAAAAATAAATGAGCCCTTTTTAAAAATATTTTTTTAAAAAAAAGCATAAGTAATCATTTCTAAATAATTCCTTTTATAATAGTGTCACCAAACTACACAACTGTGTGTATATATATATATATATATATATATATATATATATATATATATATATATATATATATATATATATATATATATATATATATATGTATATATATAAATAGTAAATAGTAGTAATTGCATACATAATAATAATTTCACTTCTGATAAAAACTGATTAAAAAAATTTTTATATATAAGCTTACATTGTAAGTGTTAGTATATTCTGTCAATTTTCCAGATAAAGCAAAATTTGGTTCTTCTTTTTTCATGTTAGGCTTGGATTTGGAGCCAGAAAATAACCTTAGAAAAAAAGATGAAAATAAATAAGTAAATATAAAATTAAAGTAATAAAAAGTATAACTGGAAAATTATTTGATTAATATAGTATTATAAATAATTTGATGTCTAGTGCTTAAAGTTCTATTAAACTCATAAATTTAAATAAATATAAATTTACACTAATTAAACTTATCATTATCATCAAAAAACTCCAAGATATTTAATATTTAATGTAAACTAATGGTAGTTAAAATTGTCCTCTTGTGCTTTTTTTGGGTATTAGCCTTAAGCTTTGTTATGAGCTTTTGTAGCTCATATTCCATACTATTATTACATTTTATTCGTTATTAAATAAAAATTTAAATAGTTTAGAATAGTTTCTATGCATTGTTTTGTTGTGATAGAAACTACAGAAATTAATTGACTAGGTTAAATAAATTAGATTTGTATTTTTATAAAATTATAATAGACGAACATCAAACTTCCTTAGTACTATAATTAGCTGTTGTTTGAAAAACCAGTACAAGTCTTTCTGGTTAAAAATATATGTAAAAAAAACACTTGAATTGAAAAGCTCCAGTTATCTATTTACTGGAACCTAATTTTTTAAATAATATATTTAGCTTTCAGAAAACATTATATAAATTGTTATATATTTTAAAATATAGCTCCTAAATATAAAGCTTTCTTTACCTAAAATACTTTTATTGGAATTTTAGGTGTGTACCCACCTTGGATTTTTATAAATATATTTTAGGTGTCTCCACCTTTTTTATAAAACAAAAAGTGCAACATTTTTTTTAATAAACTATAAATGCATGTATATAATACATATATGTATATTATCCATATATAATTAATACATATATATATATATATTTTATATATATATATATATATATATATATATATATATATATATATATATATATATATATATATATGTATATATATATATATATATGTATATATATATATATATATAAATATATATTTTTTTTGTTATTCACCTCCTCAAGGCCGAGAAGGCCACTACAGATAAGGAGGCTACTTATTAGTGGTTTAACCCTCTCTCAACTCTATAGCTCCGAAACACGAAACTTGACGAACAAGGCCGCTGCGCGGAGAAACAAGTTAAGCGTTTTACCACTACACCACTACCGCATTTTATATATATATATATATAAGTGAGCGCTTTACCACTACACCACTACCGCATTTTATATATATATATATATATATATATATATATATATATATATATATATATATATATATATATATATATATATATATATATATATATATATATATATATTACATATATTATATATATCAGGCAACCAAAAAAGGTCGTGCAGTTAATCCTAATTGCCTATTTCTAAGAAATGTATTAAGAAAACTGGTTGTGGTGGGGGGATGATTTTACATATAAAGCTTGTTTTAAGGAGAATCAATCAGTGTGTTTCATAAGTTTTATTAGTGCGTTTTAAATTTAAAAGTCTTAAGTGGAGTATGGCTGTGTCAGATGCGATAATTCGCGCCTATATACTTTATGAGTTCAAACTTGGAACCAAAGCTGCAGAAGCTTGTTGTAAGATATGGGCTGCTTTTGGGGAAGGTACTATAACAGAACAGACGAGTCAAAAGTGGTTTAAAAAATTTTCTTCTGGAAATGAATACCTTGAAGATAAACCAAGATCTGGAAGACCATCGATCGTAAACAACAAGGATATCAAGCTGGCAATCAAGCAGGACTCCAGTCAAACATGTCAGGACCTTGCCTTAAGATTTAATGTGAGTGATGAAACTATTCATTTACATTTGCACCAACTTGGAAAATGTTGGAAGTTGAGCAAATGGGTACCTTATGAGTTAAGTGAAATAAACAAGCTACAGCGCTAAACCATTTGTTCTTCATTGCTTTCCCACCACAATTTAGTGCCATTTTTTGACCGGATGTTGATGTGCAACGAAAAATAGTTACAATGGGTGATTCTACCTCACCCTCTGTATTCACCAGACCTTGCGCCAAGCAACTATCACCTGTTTTTGGCCCTGGATAATCAAATGAGGAATCGACAGTTTCGAAATAGAGAAGATCTCGAAAATGAGTTAATTCAATTTTTTAGCTACCAAACTCAAGACTTTTATAAAAATGGAATACACCAGCTTGTTTCACGATGGGAGAAAGTTATTCTTGCTGAAGGAGACTATTTTTCAGAATAAACTTAATTAAAACTGTTTTTATATGTATTTATTTATGGATCTGCAAAACCGCACGAACTTTTTTGGTTGCCTGATATATATATATATATATATATATATATATATATATATATATATATATATATATATATATATAGATATATAGATATATATAGATATATAGATATATATATATATATATATATATATATATATATATATATATATATATATATATATATATTTATATATATATATAGATATATAGATATATATATATATATATATATATATATATATATATATATATATATATATATATATATATATATATTATTAATATATTGTATATATATATATGTATGATATATATATATATATATATATATATATATATATATATATATATATATATATATTATAAATATATTATATATATATACATATATTATATATATATATATAAATATATATATATGTTATAAATAAATATATATATATATGTTATAAATAAATAAATATATATATATATGTTATAAATATATATATATATATATATATGTTATAAATAAATAAATATATATATATATGGGCCTCGGTGGGAAGCAAGAGCTTTAGTTCTCGCTTTTGCTCTTGCCAACACTCCCCTAAAATGGTTTACAAGAGCAATTTACGGCTCTCGCAAAAGTATACTATTTTCTCTCAAAAACGTAACTATTATTGTAACTAATATAAAAAAAACACCAAGTTATTTTAAAAAATTAATTGCATAATAAACTGCAACGCTTTTTAAAAGGCAAAGTTGCTGCAAAAAAAAAAATATTAAAAAAGAGTGCCAATTAAAATGCAAATGTTTTTGATTAGATTGGACTAACTGAAAAATATAAAAATTATTAGACTCTAAATTATATTAATAAAATATAAAACTATTTAACTGCTAAAATATAATTTTTTTACCGTCTAAATTATGACAAAATAATTTTTATTTTATGTAATAAATTATTTATTTTTTTTATTAATTACTTTAAGATATTATTCACTTTTTTTGGGGAATTTTTAATTGCTGTAATAATTTTTAAAAGCCCTGCATTCTATTACAATAAAAAATGTAAAACAAAACTTTTTTATATGCAGTAAAAACTTTTATAGCTCTTTGTCAAATTTTCTATCAGATAAGTAATGTTGATAATAATGTTTTAAGATAAGTGTTACAATTTTGTGATGAGGGGGGGGGGGGGAGGAATCTTTCTTTTTGTTTTCATTTGGGATATATATATATATATATATATATATATATATCATAGCTGTTTCACACGATACAAAAGCAAGCTTGGCATCACGAGTTTATAAAATAAAAAAGTATTTTCGCATAAAAAGTTTAAAAAATCAAGTTTAAAATAATAGTTTTTTTTTTCTGTAAGTGCTTCCATCTTCAAATATAAAAGATCTATCTTTCCTAGTTAAATATATATTACCAGAAAACGGAATAAAAAGTTTTTTTTAATACATTTTTATTTTTAATTTTATCACTTTAAAATGTATTTCGTAATATTTTTGTAAAGGGCACCAAATTATTGAAATTGCAATCCTTTATACATTTAAAAATTCAAATAATGTTTTCTGTGTTTCTAGCTATGTTATGAAATGTGTCATCAAACTTGGCTGGTTCACAACAAGTTTTCTATTTTTATGTGTAAATTTTTGTTTACATTTTAAAACAATCACGTGACTAGTAATACTTAACAAGTAAAAAAAATTGTGATTTACTTTACTGACCTAAATAATGCCTGCTTCAGTTAACAATTAGGTTTAAGTAAATTTTTTTTGTTCTATATTGGTCGTACAATGAGTATATTTAATACTAAATGTCTGAAGCAAACTTTTTCAGTTTTTTTAAAATTAAGGTAACAAAATTGGGAACTGAAACTATTTATTTATATTTTGAAAATGAAACTCTATGTAATTTATTGTTTAACAAACTAAGTAATGCAAGTGTTAAGCTAAAACCGGAGAAGCAATTTATACTTAGTTTAAAATATGACTTGGCAGATTTAAAATTTCTTACATATTTCAAAAGTTAATAATTTTACAAATTTAATTGTTTATTTCTAATCTTTATTTGGCGGACAAGTATTTCAAGCACCCTCCTTTATTAAGGTTCATAAAAAACAAGTTTTACATTTTACACAAAACAACTATATTTGCACCAAAGTTAAAATATTTTATTGAAATGGACTAAAGTTAATTTAAACACAATTATTTAAAGTCAATCATAGTGTCAATTATTTATTCACATATCCTGACATCAAATTTTATCAGGATTTTCAATCAAAAATAAGCTTTAACTTGTTTAAGTTTTCCTGAAGTTAAAATTCAGATTTAATATATAATATTCTAATAATAATTAGATAATTCTCATAAATTACAAAATTTTTATATTTAATTTTGCCAACAAAAAATAGTAAGAAAATACACTTACTCTTTCTTCGAACTGTTGTCCCAACTTCTTGATTTTCTATTATTAGAATCATCTCTGTGGTTATTTGTATCATTATTTAAAAAATCGATATTGTCTCTACTATCCCTATTAGATTTAATTGAATGTCTTTCACTTTTATTTTTTTTATTGTTTGTATTTATCAATTTATTTTGATTTTTGGAGTGTTTATCATACTTTTGTGTATAATCATTATCACTTTTGTCTTTTGAATCTAACAATTTTTTTTTCTTTTTTGTACTATGATATTCTAGCTCTGAATTATCACTATGATAGTCATCACGTTTATTTTTTTTAATTTTGTCCTGTTTTTTTTTGCTACTTTTTTCCTCTTTGTTTTTAGTATTTTTCTTTGAGTTTAATTCATGCTCAATGTATTTCCTTTTTAGTCTTTCTCTTAATTCGTCTTCTTTTTCTTCCTGAGTTATTTTTCGTTTTAAATGTTTTGAGTTATGTGCTGCAGATTTTATGTTTGACTTTTTTTTATGATGGCTATCTTTTTCATTGTCTGACATAACCAAAGTTTTTAATGCAGTTTAAATTTAACGTTTGTAGCAATATCACGCGTTGCAGTAAAAACAAAAGTTTTTTTAATATCTATTTTTTTTTAATTATTTAGAGTTTTAAAAAATATGGAGTGAACTATCTATAAGATAGCATATGAGAAACATATAATAATATAGATTTTAAAAATGAGAATAAGTAATATCAGTATTTAAGACAAGCTTGTTTTTTAGTTAAGCATATCAGAGCCTATAAAACGGACCGCCATATTTTCTAGGAGACTGCGCTAATTTATTTTTCATAATAATGTTATGCTAATTATTTCTTGCTAAATATTCTTTCACATGGGTTTATTTTAAAAATGTTGTATAGCGTCATATTTCACCAATCATATTTCGCCACAAAGAGTCAAGAACGTGATAATAACGATCTTTTAAGATGTTTCGCAGTAAATAGTAACTCTTAGGCTTAGGACGAGGTTTGCTATTAAGATGAGTGCGATTACTCTTGTAAACACTATCGCTTTTTTATTGACATCAGCATTACTTATACAAAGAGCCTCATGTGTCTTAAAAGAGGGAGAATGTGAAGGTATGCAATACTAAACTATGTATGTTAATTTTAACAAGTTTGTTAAAAAAGTAAAATTTAAAGTAGTAAATTCTATATTAAGATTATATTGCATTTTTCAGAATATATTTTTTTAAAAGTTTAATAAAAATAAATCTTAGCATATGTTAAATATTTTTTAGCTTTATTAATAAAGCTTTTTATTAAATTTTTGATTCATAAGCCTTATGATAAGGTCTATTGTAAATTGTTTTATTTCTTTTTTACTTGTAAATATGGAAAAATCTTACTTTATGTTAGAAGTCACTAAGGTTTTAATTTTCTCTTAACGTCTTATAACTCTCGCCCTATGTTATGTAAATATTTGATATTGAACTTTTAGTTTAAAAATGATTTTGTAGGTGTTTACTTTTTCTTTAAAGCATAATCTTTTAATAGAGAGAGATGTTTGTTTAGTGATTATTAATTGGTGAACTTTTTCTCCCTTTTTATTTTTTAGATACTATTTCAGATATCACTATTCTGATGTTAGTTTAGACATAATTTTTTCAAATATCTTATGCTTTTATTTTATGCAATTACACCTAACTGGTAAAGTTTGGTGTAATTGTGTAATATGTCATAGTAACAAATATAAATATCTTCAGCAATCTACAACTTTTTATAATCAAGTTTATAGTTTTTTATTATACTGTATGATATATAGTGTATTACACATCGTATAATAATTGTTCCTATAAGACATTTTACACCTTAGTTATGTTTTAATTTTTTTGTTATGACTTTTAGTTATGTAACTAAGTAAGGTACAAGTTTATTTCATTGTGAATTAAAATACTTTGGTTTTGTGCTTAGCATTTTAACTAGAGCTTGATGTTACACTTCCAAAATTTTGAGTTTTATTAATTATTCCTGAACCTTCATTTTTGAAAAGCATAGATGAATCTGTGTGTGCGTACATATAATACATATAAAGGTTTAAATGTTAGCCTTTACATTTTTGTGATATTTTTTTCTTATAGTTTGTATTAAGTTTTTGACTAACTTCGAGAAAACATTATCTGATGCTGATCGAAAAGATTCAACAGAAAAATTAAAAAAAGCTTGTGCCAAAGCTACGAATAAAGAAAATAGATTTGTAAGTTGTTTTTTTTTAATGCTTTTTTTTTATTTATAAACTAACAAAACTCTGAATTAAACTTCATTTTTTATTTTATTTTTTTGTTGTTTAGTGCTACTTTATTGGTGGTACAAAAGATGCTGCTACATTTATTCTGAATGAGGTCACCAAGCCACTTGCATACTACAAGCCTATTTCAAGTATATGTGAGGCACTTAAGAAAAAAGACAAGCAGATTTGTGAGCTAGCTTATGAAAAAGTTTTTGATTGGAAAAATATTGATCTAAAGAAATTGAAAGTTAAAGATTTAAAGAAAATTTTAGAAGACTGGGGTGAGACTTGTAGCGGTTGTTTAGAAAAAACAGACTTTTTGAAAAAGGTAGAAAGTGTTAAGCATAAACATGTAGAATTGTAGAAAATTGTAGTTTCATTCTGAAAAATTAACAAAATGCAGCAGTTTTTTCTAATTATGCAAAAACTTTTTGAGAAATCTTTTATGAAGTTAAAAATAAAGAAAATCTTTTATGAAATTAAATGTTTTGTATTTATTTGTTGTGTGCATAGGCATATGGTTTTTATATATATAGATATATGAAATTTATAAATTTTTCTTCTGTGTCTTCTATTACTTTTCTTAAGGAGATGTCAATTCTCTTGGTAAAGAAAGACTTTTTAGGGAAAAGTAGTTGTGGCATGCAACAACCAAGATGTGTTTGTTAAGCTATTTATTTTTTGACAAGTATATTAGTTAGATGAATAAAAAAATTAAAGAAAAACTTATAAGCGACTAAACATACTTTCTGTCCTATAAAAATGCCTAATAAAAATCCTAATAAAATTTAAAGAGTAAAAAGTTTTTGCTTTTTACACTATTTTATCTCTTAAACAAAAAGCATATAAAAAACACATGAAAATATAAAAAAAAGACTGAAAAAATGAGCCTCGTTCATATAATCAGATTGTTGGTTAAACAGAAAAAAACTGATATCTTTCATAAATTTCAAAAGACCAAGACAAATCGATATTTAACTTTTTAACTTCAGCAATTCCTTCTATTGACTATATCGTATTTATTAATAAGATGCTCTCTAGGTTATTTGAAGACTATTATAAAGTAAAAATTAAAATAGTTAAAAAGTTATAAATATATATTTGTTGTTAAATCGATTACACACTGGTAACCATTAAATGGATTCTGTATCGGGGTCAAATACACTTAGAACTGTGAATGGGTAGAGTTTAACCCAACCCGTTTAAACCGGGTCTAAGTTTTGTTATTATAAACTCAAAAACTGGGTCTGGCGGGTTTAGTGTTAACTATTACGAAACACAGACCCGTTTTAAAGGGTCGAGTTTTTATTCCTAATATTTTTATACGTGTTTTATCTAATAAAAATGTTTATCTTAATTCTATTTAAACTGTTCCAACAAAAACAAAGTGAAACAACATGTTCCGACTTCATTATTAGTCACTAATTTTAGTTTATAGCAATGTCAAGCATCTTGCGCAAAATTTAGAGTAGTGAATGGTTATTAAATACATTGATATATAAATATATATGTATATATATATATATATATATATATATATATATATATATATATATATATATATATATATATATATATATATATATATATATATATATAATTCCCCCTCCCTAAACACCCACATTTTAAAAATCCGAAAAACAAAAAATCTCTTCCATAGATAAAGGTGCAATCCGCATTTTAACTTTAATTAACATTTCGGTTACCACTAGATGTAAATTCTAACAGTGTTTAGTAATGGCAAAGCATCAGAAGAATTTTTACTAAACTTGATATACGCTCTGTAGCTGCGGTTTATACAATTGTTTAGCTTTCTACTATGAAACATCCAAACTAATGGATAACTTTCAAAAAAGAAATGCGTTAAAAAGTATAAGTTTTTGTTGATTAAATAACATAAAAGAAGCAATTCAAAAACTTTTTGACTTGCTATTTTGCATAAAGTAATTACATTCAAATCAAAAGAAAGTTTATTTTCAAACATAAACCCAAATAGTTTTTCATTTTCAGATAAAACTATTTCCATATCACTCTAAGTGCACTTTACTAATTGTCCTAGCTAGCACACATACATTAAGCCAACGTGTGTAAAACCATCGCAAACATCGGCTTTTTTTTTCCGATGCAAATCCAACGTTGATCCAATGTTATGTTTTTAACAATAGTATAGATAAAAGGCTTAATACCGACGCAACTAAAAACAGCTTGCACAGATAGATTGGGCCAACGTATGTATTGCAAAACTTAATTGTTTTTACAATCTAAACTCAACGTTAATCCAATGTAAATAACTCAACGTTGATTCGATGGGTATAATCAAGGTTGACCCAATGCATGTAACCCAACATTAATTCAATATATATGAACCAAGGTTGATACAATGTACACAACCCAATGTTGCAAGTGCAAAATTATATATCTTAAATAAATCTTCCGTAATAATATATATGTAAAATTTTTAAAATTAATAACATTATCTAATTAACGTTAAATGCAACGTTAAGCCAACGAAAAATACAATGTTGCGTCAAATGAAAAGTACAACGTTGAATCAACGTAAAATATTTTACTTTGCCAACTTAAAATACAGCATTGTGCCAACGTTGGTTTTTGTTGTTGAAGACGTTGCATTTGTAACCAAAATGTTTAAAAACAACGTTGGTGACAAGCTTTTATCACTGACTCCCTAATTTACTTCCGTTTTCAAACGATTGCTCAGTTAAATATATAAATTTAAAAAAAAATTATTGTTAAAATATCTAAGGGGGGTGCAATCGCCCCATCTTCCTCTCCCCTCCCCATGGATCTGCCTATGCTGAAGTTAAACTCTTCCCGTATGCTCGCTCCAGCTAATAGATTTAGGTTTAGTGCAACGAAGTTTTGGCTTCTTTAGAAAAATCCCTCAAAATTCTTGAATTACCCTAGATCGCTATGTACCTAAATCAGTAGCAACATTTTAACAAAACTCTTTTATTTGAAGGTGAAAGAGTTTATAGAAAAAATTTACTTGTATTTTAAAACCATTGTATAAATAGTAATATACTGAAAAAAATAATTATAATTAAGAACACTGATTTATCATTTTGAGTGCATCTATAAAATTAGAAAAATTTATGTTTGTAAAAAATATATTTTTTACACTTTTAACATTTATGAAAAGTGAAAAGTAAAAATATAAACATGTTATTAAAGAGAATTATTTGTCTGATTTTAGCAAAACAATTTTGACACAAAGTAAAAACATACGTCAGTAACATTGTCACTGCTTTCTTGAACATTTCTTTCATAAAATACTTAAACGAAACTATATGCTCCTATTTCAAACGAATTTAAGTTGCTTACAGCAAACTCCCTCCCTCAAATTGAAATCGGGAAAACTTAGGGTTTCAAAACTGATGGTCAAAATAGCGTATGTGCTGTCAACATAATTCAATAAAACTTGGCAGGCGTATAAAAAATGCATAAAGTTAAGAAAAAAAATTATAAAGAAAACATGGTTTACTTTGCTTAGAAAATAACACAAGGCTTACTAAGCACAAGTAACACAGCATTTCGATATAAAGTGTTTTACTGTGAAGATTTTTGGCTTTTCCAGATGCGAATTTCTAAATTGGCAAATGCGTTTTCTTAGGTCTTCTTGCAAACTTGTTTTATACCGAGCTATTTTAATTATTATTTTAAAACTATAATATAATTTTAATAGAGTATTAAATTCCCTGTAAATATACTAACTTATTTCAATTGCATGATTATGAATAGCACACAAATTGATTTAAATTTTGTCTCATTTTTTAGTTATCATAGATTATTCGGATGAGGTTTTGACTTCGTAAACGGAATGTCTGAGGTTCGAGATCCTGCCCCTTCCTAAATCTCTTTTGCTTTATTACACACGCATACAGGTGAATGTTAATGAAATAAAATAGTGATTTCAGAAAAAATTGATTGCAAAATTTCCGTTTTAATAAAATATTAATATAGTTTTTTAAACCCAAGAATTGGGTATTAAAAACTTGTTTTTAACTTTACTAGTTCATCCCCTCTCAGCAAATTTATTCGGTTAACTCACACTTGTGGGAATTAAAGAAAATTACATTTTTTTTAAAAAAAAGAAGCCATTTCATATAAAACATAAATTAATGTAACCTGCAAAGTGCTATTACCAGTGCATATACACTTAAGGACTGAAGTTCCCGAAAAACGGTTCTTCGGTTCTTCGGTTCTTCGGTTCTTCGGTATTTTTCGGGGAATCGAAAGGAATCGAAGGTTTCGGTTCTTTATCAGAATAGGAATCGAAAAGAACCGAAGTTATCGGTTCCTTATAAAAAAAGGAATCGCAAAGAACCGAAGTTATCGGTTCTTTATCAGAATAGGAATCGAAAAGAACCGTAAATTGATTACTCACCTTTTTTTTAATAATATACTTCCGTTATAATCAATATTTTCGATTCTTTTCAATATTTTCAATTATTTTGGTAATTTCAATTCCTCTCCCTATAATTATTTAATTTAAATCTTTTTTTATACAGATCTCAGCATACCATTCAAGCCAAAGCTTATCTTAAGGCAAAGAATGACAAGGTAGTGCAACTGGCTGCTGACAGGGAGGAAGTTGAAAAGGAGCATGATAAATCTTCAAGTTTGAGAGGTTTCTTTCCAGCCACAACCACTAGTAAAAAAAGGGTGGATAACCTTAGTAAAAAGTCTCCACCATCCAGTCAGCAAGGTGGTCATGAAAAACTTCAAGTAACTCTGGATGAGTATGTTAAGGTGAGAAAAATATTGTAATTTTTTAGTAGCATAAATAATCGTTTTTATAACATTTTACCGTTTTTATTTGTAAATATTCGAATCAAAATCAAGCCCAAATTGATAAATTGAGAAAAAATATTTCTTCAAAAAAAACTCGGATCTTTTGGGCGCCGTTTGGGCCATGCAGAAAATATTTTTTTTCTCAATTTACCAATTCGGGCTTGATTTTGATGAAACTAATGTTAGAAATCTATTTTTATATTCAATTAGAAACTTTTGAGCCCTTTTCCAAATTTATAATATACTTTAAAGTTTAATAACTCTGTAAATTAATAAAAAGTTAAATTTCCACACTAGACAACAATTTAATGATTCCAAATTAATGTCCTTTTTGCTCTAAACTCAATATTAACAAAGTTATTGAGATTTAAAGTTTTTGATTTGACCTGTCACCTAACACGTGCATGTAGATTTAGTAAACACGTGTTTTTCAAACGTTTCAAAACTTTAAAGGCTTTTAACTTTAAACTTCTTTGTTTTAATTGATAGAGTGATTAGCACTGTCTCTAGAAGCTGCAACAACTTACCCATATATATTAGGTTGTCAGGTCTTGTTTAACGTAATTTCGATTCCTTGCGGTAATTTCGATAATTTCGATTCCTTTCGATATTTTACATTTTTTTTATTATTTCAGATAACTAAATGGGATTCACAAAGCAGCTGTCAGCTTGATTTTGATACAGTTATCACTCTGGCCTGCATCATGTCAAATCTTCCTTTCAATATTGTGGAAACTCCAGGAATGAAGTTGCTCTTGAACTATTTGGCACCAAAAGCAATCATAAAAACACCAAAAACACTTGCTACAACAAAGCTTGACATGATTCATCATAATGTTGAAAAGGCAATAACCAATCAACTTGAGGAAGAAGTACCAGAATGTGAAAGTGTAGCTTTTACATCAGATGGTTGGACTGCAAAAAATGGTGATCCTTTTGAATCTCTCACACTCCATTACATCAACAGTGATTTTGAGTTGAAAAAGTACAGTTTGGACTGCCAGACTCATTTAAATAGGAAAACAGGTCCTTTACTTGCCAAAGGATTAGACACTATGATTTCAAAATATGAAGTCTTGGCAAGGCCTGACCTAGAAAGAACATGTGTGACTGATGGTGCAGCTAACATAAAGGCAGCTGTCAGTTTATCAACTTTATTGGACAAGCAATTGGTGTGTGTTAATCACATGTTGAACAATTGTTTGAAAGACACATTAGAAAATGGTGAGGTTAAGGTAATTGTTGATAAGTGCAAGAGACTTGCTCAAAGGACACATCAAAGCACTAAGGATTGGTATGAAATCAAACAAGAATGTGAATCTCTAGGGTGTAATCTAATCAAGCTAATCCAACCAGTGCAAACAAGATGGAATTCAAATGCAATGTTGTTCAAGTCAGTGTTAAGAAATGAGCAAGGTTTGAAGTCTGTCAGAGAATGAATGACAGCCTGAATGCAAACTTGACAATACTTATACGAAGTGATGAAGATTTTTAAGTAATTGCAGAACTTCATCCTTTCTTGGCAAAATGTCAAGAATACTCAGAGATTTGGTCCTCAGATAAAACACCTACAGTTCACAAGATCCAGCAACACCTCTTTTCATTGATTACTATGTGCTATAGGACAGTTACACAAAATACTTCAGGTAAAAAATATTTTTTTGTGATTCTTTTGATTCTTACTAATAATTTCGATAATTATCAACAAATTTCAATTCTTTCGATTCTTTCGATTCTTTCGAATAATTATCAACAAATTATGCAATTTTGATTATTTATATATTTTTTTCTTTTCCAGGTTCAAGAATTGCTAAAGATGCAATGACCAGGTTTATAGAATACTTGGAAACTAGGATTCCAGATAAAGGCACTGAAGTTAATGACTTTAATCTTGCAAGTGTGTTTGATCCATTTTATAGAGGTTATTCTATCACATTAATCAAGGGCAACAAAGATCATTTAGATGGAATAATAGACCAACTGGTAGACAATCATCCAACTACCAGAGAATACAATGAGACTTATGAGGCTTCATTACCTTCTGCACAGCCAAACTTAGATGAAGATATGGATGATTTTGAGAGAATGGCCATGGAAAATGATGGAAATGATGCACTAACTTCGGCAGGACCATCAGAGCCTCCTCTAAAGTTAGATATTCATTTTTATTAATAATAATTTCGATTCTTATAAATATTTCCGATACTTATAAATATTTTTTCGATTCTTTGCGGTAAATTCAAATTCAAATTTTTTTTTTAAATGGAATTTAAGAGGTACTTGTCTATGCAAAAGCCAGCTAAGGATGTGAAGGTTTTGGAATGGTGGAAGGTCAATCAAAAGGAACTGCCATTACTAGCTGCTATGGCAAGGAAGTACTTGTGTCCACCAGTGACTTCATGCTCTTCAGAAAGGCTATTTTCATTAGGAGGAAATATTATTAGTGATAAAAGACACAATATGAACCCAGAGACCCTTCAAAAAATAATGTTCATAAAAGAAAACTTTCCACTAGTCAAATCAAAAATAAGGTCCTGGGACAAAAAATACCCTGGTGAACCAGGCTATCAGTCTCAACCTCTACCATCCACCTCTCAAGATCAACCTCTACCATCAACTTCACAGACTCAACCTCTACCATCATCTTCTCAGATTCAACCTCAACCATCTCCATCTACACAAACCGAATCAACCAAACAGACAAAAATGAAAAGTTTTTTGAAACCAAATGAATCACAGTCTCAAAGTCTACTACAAAGAGCTAAAAAAAGGAAACTTGTACTTGAATCACCAATGAAAAAATCACCAATGAAAAAAAACCCTATATATGATGCATCTAAAGATTTATTTAATACTGAAGCTAGTGATAGTTCTACTAGCGTAGCTTATAGCAGTGCTAGTAGTAGTCGCAAGGGCAGCAAGGACAGTGTCACTGATCTCACTGATAGTGATTTAGAATAACTGTATTTTTCAACTGTATTTCAACTGTATTTTTGAAAATAAAAATTAAAAAAATTCAAGTTTTTCAATTCTTAGTAACAATTTCGATTCTTTGTAGCATTTTCGATTTTTTGCGATATTTCCCGCTAAGAACCGAAATTGGAACCAAAATTTACGGTAATTTCGATTATTGCTTAAAATTAGGAATCGAAAAGAACCGAAGTTATCGGTTCTTTATCAGAATCGGAATCGAAATTACGGTAAATTTCGATTCCGATTCTGATAAAGTTTCGATTTCTTTCTTAAAATAAGGAATCGAAATTTACCGAAATCTTTATCAGAATCGGAATCGAAATTACGGTAAATTTCGATTCCGATTCTGATAAAATTTCGATTTCTTTCTTAAAATAAGGAATCGAAATTTACCGAAATTTCGAATCTTGCCTAAAATAATTTCTAATAACTCTTAACTTAGTAGTGGTTGCTTTCAGCTTTGTTGGAGTGAATTGGAATTATTTATAGAGTGAATTAGTATATTTGACATGTTCAATAACCACAAAGTTTAATTATTGTGTCATCCAAATTCACTTACATTGGAAATACATACAATTTACGATATATAAGTATGTAGCGTGCATTTATTTTTTAACCGTGTGCGTAGTATTTGTTAACATTGATCTAACTGATTAATTTGAAATTTACATTTTGTCAACAACAAAAAATTTATATACTAATAAAGTGATTTCAATAATTTTTCTGCTAATAAATTATTAACAAGAATATTTTAGTTAATTGTTTCTATGTACTTTTAAGGTCTAACATTTTAAGGTCTAGCATCAATTATGATTTAATTGTGTATACAAACTGTTATTTAAAGATGTTCTTTATTTAGATTCCATTATTTGGATGGCTTTTTGGATTTAGTTAACCTATTTTGCATATATTAAAGCCACATTTATTTAAAATAACATAGAAGTTGATTTTTATTATTAATATTGTTTTCTCCACCTATGATTTTATGAATACTATAATTAATAAGATTTTTATAAATACTATTTAACAAATGTCAACAGGTAAATAAAAACCATTTTTTCTTTTAACTTTGTTACTTTTTTGTAACAAAGTTAAAAAAAAGTAACAAAGTTAAAAGAAAAATATGGTTTTTATTTACCTGTTTCGGCACAATTTATTTGTCAGAGAAGATAGCAGATACCTGTACTTGTTGGCACAAGTCTGCTATCTTTTTTGTTCCTATATGGTTGACAAATACAGGTATTTGAAGTGCTGATGATTATGTTGTTGTTGGTGATGTTATTAGTGATTATGTTGTTAGTAATTATGTTGTTGGTGATCATGATCATAATAATTTTTTAAAATTGATTTTGTTATTTAGGTGGGTTTGTAAACATTTTGGTCAACCTAGAAAAAGAGATAGCGTGGCTGGAAAAAGAAATCACCAATCAGTCCTTCCTTGTGGCTGTCAGGTATTGTTTTACATTTTAATAACAAATATTAGTTTAATGCAATAAAATATAAGAATACACTGATATCATTTCAATCAAAATAAAATTTTGTTGTTGTTGTAATGACAGAAACTTTTCAACTATCCAGTGATTATTGATTATTTATGACCTATTTTAATATACAGTTATTTAACATATAGGTGGCATTGTATATTGCATACAATCCTGCATTACCTGGATATATGGTGCGCAACATTATTCTTGAACACAACCATCCGATTGGTGCTGAAGAATTTCAACTATACTCCACATCTAGAAAACCTACAAAGAAAATTCTTGAAGAAACTGAGGTTCTTCTTCATCACGGTGCAAATCCAACTCTTGTTGCCAACTACTTATTAGATAAAAAATTAATGGTAAAGCAGAAAGATATATATATATATATATAATATAAAGCAGAAAATGAAGTTTCGTGGTAAATAAAATTTAATTTTAATTTGAAAAGAACACAAAGTTGAAATTAATAATTTTTATGTTACAATAGGTTCTGTTGTTGATGAAATCAGATATGTTTTGACTGGTATGAAACATAATATACACGCTAATATGGAAGGATACATTTAGGCTATTACTTGGTCCACTCCAGAACAACAGAGCATTTTGCATAAGTTTCCGGAAGTTGTTATGATGGATGGTACATACAAGGTATCTATTATTACTTTGTTTTGTTTTTCTGTCTGTTCTTTTCAATTTGTTTTAATGGCAATATTTTAAGTTTATGTTATAACATATTGTCTTACATGGCATTCATATTTAGGTCAACAATATGGCAATGCCATTGTACACCCTTGCCATTGTGGACTGCAATGGAATAGGTCAGCCAGTAATGCATAGTCTTGTTGATAGAGAAGATCAAAATCATTTAGAGATGATTTTGGAAGATATTCGGTGTTGGACTGGTGATCTACTACAGTCTGCCACATTTGTTATTGACAAAGACTATGCTGAAATTTCTGCTATAAAGGCTGTCTTTCCAAAAAGCAGAATTCTTCTCTGTCGATTTCATATAGTAAAAGCATTTGTTGCAGAACTTAAAAAGTTACCAGTGTCTGAAAGCGAGCAAGATTTAATTTATGAGGTATAGGATTTATTATAAAATATATATATAAGTGTAATTTGGAAATATGTTTATAAACAATAAAAAGCTAACACATTAAAATTTTTTGAAGAAAATTTAAAGCATGGTATATGGTAACCAAGCACAATGTGAAGATGCAATAAACTTTGTTAAAGATGGTTTTCCCAATTTATTTGCTTATCTGGAACAAAACTGGTTATCAATTGGAGAGATGTTTTAAGGTTATCAACGCAATGGAGTAATGCCCTTTGACAACCACACAAATAACAGATTAGAAAGGCTTGTATTTTTAATATAGTTTTGACAAATTCATTTTAACTTGCACTGTTTATATTTCAATGGAATAATGTGTGTAATTTATTCTGCTATATAGATATCATCGATCATTAAAAGCTGTTACTACTACTTCTAGAATAAGCCCAGGAATTCTGATAGAAAAATTGATTTCTTTAAATAGAGTTATATACTCAAAAATATTGCACTCAGATTTTGATCAGCGTCTTAAAACTAGAAAAGATGTTCCTGATGCTCTAATAGAGTATTCTGATAAAGTATCATCATTTTGTTTGAATTTAATTGTTAAACAATATTTTCTAATGAAAAAAATGAGTATGATGTAAAAGAGGTAGGTTGCTAGTCTAATATTTTATATGATATAAGCTGATGCTAACAATTTACATATATAACAATGTAAATTTTATGTCAATACAGGATTTAGAAAATAGGTTTGTTGTCAAAAATACCCATAGTGAGTATGTTGTTTTTAAAAATGCTTGTAATTGCGGCTTTTCAACTGGATTTGGGCTTCTGTGTCGACATATCATGTGTTTGCTGCAGTTTTTTCAAAAATCTATATTTGACTTGGAACTTGTAAATAAAAGATTACTTATTCACGAGTAATTTTAAACCATAGTAGAAATAACAATAAATGGTAGTTATATATTAGACTGGGATCAGCCCAAAAAAGTTGCATTTTTGATTTTTTTTGGCACCAAGTTATGTAAGATTTTTTTAAATTATTATTGTATGTAGAAACCAAAATAGGTGGTAAACTTGTTTTTTTTAGTTAAGTGGTCTTTTGGGGCTATGAAATGGTTAAACTTAAAATATGGTCATATTAAAGTAGTAACTCTTTTATTCATGGTGGGGATCGAACTCGGAACCTCTTGCTTATGAAGCGAGCGCTTTACCACTACACCACTACTGCATACGTACTTAATATTTAACAACTTTACTCACTACTCATATACTCTTAATATTTAAAGCTACTGCTGTCAAGCAGGGTTTTTATTCAATTTAATTGATACTTTAATAACTATTCTTATATTGATACATATATATATATATATATATATATATATATATATATATATATATATATATATATATATATATATATATATATATATATATATATATATATATAAGAATTTTAATTTTCTAGATTTTTAATTTTTAAATTTTGTTTATTAATATCTAAACAGATATTATTAAATGAAATGCTGTATACATCACGACTCTATTTAAAAAACAAAAACCATTTAGCTATCTAGTCTAGAATCTTGGCAAAAGTTATTGATTGGTGCCAAGATTCGAGACGATGTTAAAGTATTGCACACAACAAGCAACATTGAAGGAGGTACTCAAATCATGTAGATCTTTGTTTGTAAACACCAAAGGGCTAAAGAGAATCAAAGACTTAACAATAAAAACATAACATATTTAAATGGTATAAACAAAAAAAGATCTAGTTTATGTATAAATGTAAAGAAAAACATAACCACAAGAAAATGTGATAAACTACCTAAGCAATGTATATTTTGTAGGAAAAAGGAAATTTATACCAAAATCTTTAAATATTTTATATTCTATGGAAATGAGAACTGATAAGCTAATTAGAAAGTGTAGCATTGAAAGAAATGATCAAAGAGTTAAGGCAATATGCAGTAATGGTTTAATTGCCAAATGAAGCAAAGTATCATGAGTCATGTTATTGTAATTATACTTGTGAACAATACTTTAGAAAAGAATGTCAAGATATTATATCATTTTTGAAAAATGATCTTGCTGAAAAGATTAATGAGCAGAAAGTGATTGCATACAAGGCGCTCTTAAATTGTGTTAGAGTGCAAACATGGAGAAAAAGTTAGAGCCAAAATTCAATTGAAGTAGACAGTCATTTACTTTACCATTGAACAACAGCACAGTTAGTTTTAACTTTGGTAAACGATTAGGACCAATCAACATAAAGTTATTAGAAAATGAAAAAAGCAAAATGTTGCTGGAAAGTCAACAAATGAACAATTTACTTTAGATTTTAGCACTAAAGACTTCACCCCAAATAATTCCTAGTTGGACAGGATTCAATATTGAAATAAGAAAAAGTCACAGAACCTTGGTCTGATGAACTTTTCCACTACACTAGTTTGATTGATGGTATGGCTATTTTACAAGCAAAAACTGCAGCTTTAACTTTTGGTCAATTGGCTCAACAGTTGTTGCAGATAATATTGAATCTAATTGTTAATGCAGATCGCATAGATGTTGTACTTGATGCATGGAAAATTAAATTTAAGATGCAGAATAAAAAAACGAGCATAAGCAGATTTCATAACTTCTGTAGTTTAAATAAAGATCATCCAGTTAAACAATGGAATGACTTTCTTTCAGTTGGAAGAAATAAGAAAGAAGTTATTGAGTTTCTCTTTAAGAAATGGGATACAAATAATTACTTTTGAACAGAAAACACCGTGACTTTTTATGTTACAAGTAAAAATAGATGTTATAAACTCTCTATATTAGGTATAGAATTAGTTGAGGAATTGCAAACAGTACAGGATGAAGCTAACACTAGAGTTTCTCTTTATATGTTTCGTGTATTCTCAGCAGGTTTCATGAAGTTTGTAATTTGCTTGCCTGATACTGATGTATTTTTTATGGGTTTATCATTTTTAGAGCATATAAATGTAAGTATATTCTTCCATACAAGGACTAGAGATAAAGATAGAGTTATATCAGGTATATAGAGATATCCATGTTAACACATTCTTTCAAGGCCTTCTTGGTTTGTATGCATATACAGGTTGTGATACTGTCGGTGCATTTTCTGGGCTAGGGAAGATAATGATTACAAACAAGAAGTACATTGAGCTGTTTTGCAATGTGTGAGAAAATGTTAATAATGACGAGAAAACAATTTCAGAGCTAATAGCGTTTACTTGCCACTTGTATGGTGCGCAATGTGAAGACATAAATTATCTTCGATACAAAATGCACTGCTCAAAAAGAGGAAAGATAGATTGTGAAAGACTTCCACCTTGTAAAGCAAGCTTATATCAACAAATTTCAAGAGCTAACTATCAATGCAAAATATGGAGATCAGCTCTTATAAATTACTCTGTAATTCCATCTCCAGAAGAATATGGATGGGCTGTTCATACTGATGAAATTAATATTAACTGGATGAGCTGCAAAACTATAATTTGTTGTTGTATTTCTAAAAATTATTCACTAGTTCTTCAAATGTCGATCTGTATTTAATAACATAAATTTATAAAAGGTTGAATATAATATTTAATTAAACAAAGATAAACATTTTTTATGCCCTCATAAATGTTATTATTAGTTAATCATAAATGTCATTAAAAGGCAAAATTTATGTTAATGCACTTATTAAATATGCAAAGTTTATAATTTTTGATATGCAGTTTAAAAGTAAGTTGCTTAATTCAAATTTTTTGATAAAAGTTGCTAACAACACAAACAGGTTATGTACGGATTTTCTTTTTATACTTACCGATTTTCAATTTTTTAATAATTTGTTACCCTTGATTAATACGTAAATTTGAAATTTGGCTAAAAATATAGTACCAGATTCAAGTTTGTTATCTTAAAAGCAGGTTATATACTAATTTTGGTATTATTACCTGTAATTTAAAAATATGTCCGTATTCTGGTGTTTTATGATTTGTTTGGGCTCCTTTTAGAGCCCAAAAAAATCACTTAGCTAAAAGTTCACCACCAGTCTTGTTTCTACATATAATAATGGTTTTATAAAGTCCTACATTACATGGTGCCAAAAAAAAATCTCAAAATGTAGCTAATCCCTTGGTCTATATAAGATTTCTATATAATTTTAAATTTTTTTTATACAAAAATACCATTAAGTAGTTGTATTATAATTTTTTGTAATTTTTTGTAATTTTTTATAGATGGCATACACCAAAAACCAAATCTTGTCATATCCCATTAAAAAATGTGTCATCTGTTTCTTTTGCACCTGTTAAGGAAAGTGTACTAACTCATACTCAGTGATACCAGACAGTAATGTCATATTTACAGCCAATAGCTTAAATTCTTGCAGATCTTCCTCCTTCAAGTTTTGTTAATGCATTGGAATGGGTTAAGACGTTAGAAGATCACAGTCGCACCACTTAATGTCAACAAACCCGAATATCCAAAGTAATAGCTTAACAGGTTTTAATTTAAAGAACTCTTCCGAAATTGGTAATAGATTTTATTTCTTCTAATGTGTTTTATTTGGTTTAAATAAAAAAGAAATAATGTAATATAGTAATACAAAAGTAATAAATTTTTTTAAATATAAAAGTTAATTGTTGTAAATATATTTATAAAAGTTATTCAAGATGAGGTAATGGGGCTTGATGAAGAAGAACGATTTGACTTTTCAATTCATCAGAAAGAGGTAGAGCAATGCAAAGAAGAACCAAATGAGCATGAAGTTCAAGGAAAAGAAATTGACCAAATCAACAAAAACGAAATTCCAACAAAGTTATTTACCCAGCCAACATTATTATTAAAACCTATTGTCAGAAAATCTTCAGGTAGACCATTAAACTTGAAGCAGCGGCTCTTTTACCATGCACCTAAAAGGTATGAAAAGTTGCGTCCGATAGATAGGCAAATTATAAGTTTGCAATGGCTAGTGTCTGATGACGATGCTAATAAAGCTATAAACTTTTGTTCAAAGTTGCCAACCACGTCATTAAAATCAGTCATTGATATGCGAGCTGCTGATCCTAGAGTCAATATTCAACAGTTTAAACAATTTTTTGATGATTCGGCATGGATGGGATTGGAAAACCAAGTCAAAAATTTTAACACCAGTCGATGTTGCGCTCTTTGCCATCAGGAAGAGATTCATTACAGAAAGATGATCTAGCAACGATTATTGTTGGTAAAAAAAAAAAATCGTTGGCTTCAATGCGATAGATGTTTATCTTGGAACCACTTTGGTTGCTTGGGTGTTGAGCGAAAACCAATAAGTAGTTGGTTTTGTGGGGAATGCCGTTCCTAATATTTGGTCATTTTTAAATTATTATTTCAGGGTGATCTTTTTATTATTTTGTGTAAGTTTTTTATATTAAACTTGGTATTTTTGTTTATTTTTTTTTTTTGTTATGTAAAACTAAAGTTTAATTTTTATAAATTGTTTATTTAACGAAAACCATAATCAAAAGTAAAATATAGTAAACTAGTACTTGTTTTTTTAATGTGACCGTTGCTTTTATTTATACACTAATATATACCAAATATTTTATTAGATAGATTTTGACAAGTGGTCTCTTTAATATATTGATGTTTATACATAGCACATAATTATGTTTTTATCAATTTTTGTTTATTGTATTATATGATTCAGATACATAGTTTTCTCTTATACTTTGTAATCTAAATGGTTTGAGTCTGGATGAGGTGACACCATACCCGTTCCCACACCATAGATTTGCATTCACAAATTTTAAACGGTATTTTTTAAGGGCTGCGGAAGTTATAGCCATATTAATGTTTTTAATAATATTCCTAAAATTCAAAAAGTTCCGATGCTATATTTTAGCTATAGTATATCCAATACTATGAAAATTTAAAATAATAATAAATAGATAAAATTTGCAGTAATAAACAAATCTGACTAACTAAGTCTTACTAACCACAGCTTAGTAGTTGTGAAAATATAGAAATGTAAAAGTATAGATAAAACAAAACTGAATCGGTGAAAAGAAGAACAGTACTAGTTCAATATTTTCATTAATAATATAATCAGGTAATCAATCTTTAAGTTTTAAACAGTTATAGTTTATAAACTATTTATCAATATACTTTATGGCAAAAAATAATAAAAGAAAGATGGACTAGTATTATTTTTGTAGTACATAGAGAGATCGACATAAGTTAAAATGAATTATGAAAAAAAGTGCAAATAACAAAAAATGTTTCAATAAAAAACGCTTGATTCTAACTGGAATTATCTTTTCCGGATATGTACGGAATTCCGGATATTTCTTTCAACTTTTTAGTTAATGTTCTTAAAGAACAGAGCAATAATAAATTAGTAAAAACACTTATATTAATTATCATGTGTAAATACATATATATATATATATATATATATATATATATATATATATATATATATATATATATATATATATATATATATATATATGTAAATATATTAGGGTGGAGCGATTTTGAAAATTTTTGAAATTTGATTTGCCTGAGCAGCAAATTAATATCTTTTGGTGAAAAAGAACCTTACTCTTTTTTTTTTTAGTTTAGATGAATTCTTGATGTTCCTCTTTGGATTATAAATTTTTGATGGGTCCTAATATTGTTTAAATTTTTTTTCTAAACTATATCAACTTGATACTTAAAAGAAGCAAAATAATATGCTGATTTTGAAAATAATATTTGTTTTTATTAAAAAATTAAAAAAAGTGAAGTTGTTTTTTTCATTAAAAACCCCCGTCCTCAACAAAACGGGGGTTTTAAGGTATATTTTTGCAAGTATTTTTTTCACTAAATTTTTTTAATAAAATTATTATTTATGAAACAAGCATTTTTTTCTGCTTTTTTTGAGTCCAAGGTTGATATGGTTTAGGAAAAAAAAAATTCAAAAATATTAGGACCTAACAAGAATTTAAATTCCAAAGAGGACCCTCAAGATCTCTTCAAAATCAAAAAATATTTTTTTACTTTTATCTTATAATTAATAGACATTGATTCGTGTCTCAGTAATATTGGTTTTTAAACTCTTTTTTTTTTGCTATGAAAATCGCTCCACCCTAATATATATGGCATGAAGTTTTGATTAAATGCTCATTCGCGGTGCTCTGAGATAAGACCGTAAGGGTTTCTTGGGGGAACGGTCTCATCACAGAAAACTGCAAAAAAGGATTTAACCAGAAAGTTTACCCCTCCTTCCTTACCAATGTTGCATATATTGCGAAAATATCAAACCACGGACCGTGGAAGAGCTCTTGAGGTAGTCTTATGGTTTTAAAAGTCCTAAAATCTAAAAAAAAAATTCCAAATTTATCCTAGATAAATAGGATATTTATCTAGGATGTTATATTATATTTATAATATAATATTCAGTGTAACTCCAACTTAGCTTAATGACACCACAAATCTCCTCACTGTGCGCTCCGAAACTTGTATTCCAGACTCTTGAACAAGTTTTGACAGCAAGAGGGATGATTTTTTTTTGTTTTCCAGACAAATATCTCTTATAATTCTGTCTGTCTTGGAAGTGGTTTTACGTTTTGACTGAAGTTTTTTATCTGAAAATTTTGAAAACTGAAATATATGCTTTTGCTTCTGAAATTTTTCTTGGACTTATGTCCAAGAAAAGTTTCAGAAGCAAAAGCATATATTTAAATTTTCAATTACAACCTATTACACTAAAAATATTAATAAAATGGTACGATATAATAATTCTCGCTATTTATAGTAACTTAATAAAATGTATTAAAATAATAAAACACTTTTCACTCAAAAAAAACTGTTAAAATATAAAAAAAATGTATGTGGCAAATCAACCACGTTTTTTTTAAAATTGACAAAAATTCACATTGCTGACTTAAAACACACCTAATTTGGTCATGATTACCTTAAAATTACTTTGAAAACAAAATATGTGGAAAAACTGAGGTGATCACAATATTGTGGTAAGGGACTGTAAAATACTTATCCAAATTAATTGAAATTTTGAAAAAGTGTTTATTCTTATATGAAGGGTGTCTGGAATTAATATTGTGCTATTTGGATAATGAGAACATATTGAATTTTTTTTTTTTTTGGGGGGGTGTAGGGTGGGGGTGGGGGTGTGGGTAAATATTTTTTGTTACAATTTTTTACTTTTAGTATTTTAGTTGTGAAATTTTCTTTCCAAAAAAAAACATGGTTCTAATCAAGCGTTCAGCTTCACAGTTACGATATAGTAAAAAAAAGGGTACTATCAGTGGTATAAATTTTTTTTGTTATCTTCTTTATTAAAAATGAAAAAATTTTTAATCAAAATATTTTTTAACTGACTTATATACTTTCTAAAGTTGACCAAAATTGATTAATACGTTTTTGAAATCAGACTTAAGTCAGAAATCTTATATTGAATTTAGAAATAAGAATGCCATGATTAACCAACTAAATCGACTTTTAGTCTATTAGCAGGAAATCCATAATTGATTGAAAACATAACTTTGAAAATATTGAATCTCAATATTTTCAAAGTTAACTATTTTCAATTATTTTAGTTAATTCACTTAATTAAAGTTTTGATTATAAGTGACTTTTAGTTGATTTAATCAAATTCAATTACAACACTAGTTAATATTGCAAAATAAAAATAACTACATATAATTGATCGGAATTTTTTAATGGAATCATACTCTTATATGAAACTATATAAGCAGAATTAAACTTTTACAAAAAATATTTTTAAAATATAAATAAAAGTCTCTTTTTATACGTAAAAGATTTTCTAAACTATCAAATAAAAAAAAAGTCTCTTTTTATACGTAAAAGATTTTCTAAACTATCAAGTTCTTCTTGTCTTCATTAAATCATTGGCTGGTGCTTGAATTAGTTTCTTATTTTACATGCCATCAATTTCAATGTTTCCTTTTGAATTTACAGTTGATAACGCTTTTACTTTTTTGGGACTTTAAAACGCAACTTAATATCACATTCTAGATGATTTTACAGATTTTAATATTTCTCTAGTTATTGGAATAACTGGATCATTTTTTTGCTTTTATGATATGTGATCGTTTACAATTTTTAAAAAAATCTTCAATTAAATTTATCTATTAAAGTTCTTCAATTAATGTCTATCAAACTAAGCATTTATATTAGAACATCCACACTGATATGTATGGAGCATAAATTTTATATTAAGCTTAACTTTCACGAGAAACTCAAGGAAATGTTCTTACAACTTTTCAGCAAAAAAAAACAACATACAAATCCACAGAATGTAACTTTAATGCAGCTAATTTTTTAGATCAATGTTGTACATAACTATTACGTTTAATAAATTGTTGCATTCTAGAACCGTTAAATTTAAACTCGAAGAGTTTAATTCAAATCCTATAACAATAACTTTAATATAAAAACATTCCAGACTGAATGGTGCATTAGGACTTTGTTTTGCTTTGTTTGAGTTCTTTGGTAATTTTTGAATATGAAAACATCTTGATTGATCAAGTCAAAAGAATTATTAGATTCAACATAATTAAAACCATGAAGGTTTCAGCTTTTAAAACCTCTTTCTTAACTGTGTAACAAACCATTAAAATATCTACTTTTATCTTTATTGACTATACTTTCTTTAAACAATGACATATAAAGTTTGATAATTACATTACTACTTAGTGTCTTTGCTATATTTCCACTGACTTTAAAGAAGATTTTCTGACATAACTTGCAATATGCAGAATAATGATCACCATAAAATACTTGGATCCAGTTAAAGTCAGACTCTTGAAATTTAGTATATTTTATTTTTCTCTTAGATATCTTAAAAATATAAATAAACAGTTGAATTTTTGAAAATTTAATGAAGAAATTTAAAAACTTTTGCACAGTTTTTTATATTTCAAATTCTGATCATTGAAAGACATTTACAAATTTAACAAAGATTGACAACTTCATATTTCATGATATATCTACTCTCTATATTATCATAAATAACACATTTTAATAATAATATTAATAATCAAATCAAATCAAAAATATATTTATCTATATAATTATTACTCTTATAGAAATTAACTTATTTGTACAACTTAAAGTTTAAGTTAAACGTACAACATAAATTTAGAATCCAATTCAAACAAAAACATACCGTAAAATGGGGTGAATAGAAACAGTGGGGTGAATAGAAACAAAACTTCATTTTTATATATATAGTAATTTATTTCCTACATAACTATGGTCAAATAGTGGCAACTATTTTTTTTTTAAGTTGGTACACTTTAGGCTAAAAGGGAAATAATGGTTTGTTTTGTAGCAGCACTGGTTCCTATTTGTTTGCCTTCTCGAATGTTGCACGTGATTCATGCTGTTTTTTCATCTACTTTGAACTTTCCAGGTAAGTCAGAATATGTGCTGTTCATAGAAGTAACTATCCATATAAAAGATTAAGGCTTACTTTAAGCTTTAACTTTAACAATATTATTTCAGAAATTATTCATATCGATTACGTTAGATTGTTAGAATTCGTGGGGTGAATAGAAACACATATTTTTTAGTGTTTCTATTCACCCCGCAAAAAAAATTTAATACTAAATCACACTTATACAATATAAAATACATATTATGTGTTATATAATTATATACTTAACTGACACAGCCGTTTTATTTCAGAACCCTGTAAAATGCCAAGAAAGTAAAAACACGTGGTTGGAAGTGGCTACAAAAAGCATGATCCAAAAACAATCGAAAAAGCAATTTCTGACATACAGAATGGATTAAGCCTTCGAAAGTCTGCTGAAAAACATGGTTTGCATTATAGTGTTCTTTATCGACACTTGAAAAGAGGTCCAAATTTGAAGAAACATGGTGGTCAGACAGCATTATCTCTTGAAGAAGAACAGCTTTTTGTTGATAGGCTTAAGATATGTGGCGAATGGGGTTATCCCATTGACACTACAACTCTACGACTCCTTGTAAAAGACTTTTTAGACCGGAGAGGGAAAGAAGTTAAGAGGTTTAAAGATAACCTCCCCGGCCGTGACTTTGTGGAATCATTTATAAAACGTCATAAGGAACAACTGGCCGTGAGAATGTGTCAGAATATTAAACGCTCGAGGGCTGGTGTAACACCAAAAACAATTAACAACTATTTTGATTAACTGACAAATGAATTAAAGGATGTACCTTTATCTAATATCGTAAACTACGATGAGGCGAATCTAAGTGATGACCCTGGTAAGCGAAAGGTCATTATACGTAGAGGGACAAAATATCCAGAAAGAGTCATAAACTCATCAAAGTCATCTACGTCTGTGATGTTTGCAGCCGCTGCTGATGGCACTATTTTACCACCTTACGTTGTGTATAAGGCTATGCACTTGTACCAAAGCTGGACAGAAGGTGGGCCAAAAAACGCCAGGTACAATCAAACAAAGTCTGGCTGGTTCGATTCCTTTTGCTTTGAAGATTGGGTACTGACAGTTGCTCCTCCGTACCTGAAAAACAAAATGGGTTGAAAAATTCTGATTGGGGACAATTTGTCTTCCCACTTATCAATGGAATCTGTGAAGTTGTGTAAAGACAATGATATCAGTTTTATTTTTCTCCCAGCTAACTCCACCCATCTCACACAACCTCTAGACGTAGCCTTTTTTCGCCCATCGAAATCAACATGGCGGCAGATTCTCGAAGAGTGGAAAAAGGGCCCAGGAAGAGCAGAAGTAACTGTTCCTAAGGACAAATTTCCCGCGTTATTGAAAAAGTTGTGTGATTCATTGAAGGAAGAAAATGTGATCAGCGGTTTTAAGACGTGCGGTATAGCGCCTCTAAACAGGAACAAAGTGCTGCCTATGCTTCCAAAAATCATTGATGATGAAGAAAATCAGAATCCAGAAAACATTCAAAAGAACACTGAAGCTGTTGACAGGAGTTTCCAAGAGCTCCTTCAGAGTCTGCGTCATGATCAGACTCCTAAGATAAGTCAAAAAAGGACCAAAGTAAATGTGAAACCTGGCAAAAGTATCGGTGTTGAGGACTTCGTCGTTGACGATGAGATTCCCCAAACTTCACGTTCTACTGGCCAAAACCCAGGTACCTCAGGTACTAAACAGGTTCAGCCAAAGAAAAGCCGAAAGCGTGTGTAGATATCATCAGAAGATGAAGAGGACTATTCCAATTTGTTTTCTTACCGTAGGGCACATTTTATGTAACTTCTTTTGTTTATGTACTCAAATAAATCATTATGTAGAGAAATAAATTTATTTGTATTTATTGACCAAAAATCCATATTTGTCTGTTTCAATTCACCCTAAATTTGTTTCAATAGAAAAACACATGAAATTGAAGTACTGTTTCTATTCACCCCAATCTGCGGGGTGAATAGAAACACCATGTTTTTATTTGTTTTCATTAAAATGAAATAAGATAAAAAAATGGAAATACCATTAAAAAATAGGTCTAACAGAGACCTGTAGTTGGGGAAAAAATGGTGTACCTAAAACAACTACAAATATGCAAAATTTTAAACCAAAGTTGAAAATTGTTTCTATTCACCCCGTTTTACGGTAAACAGAACGGAATAGTCACGTGTTTAAAATATCCGTGTGATGAAAATAACGCAATATGATTGGCGCACTGGTAATAGCAATATTCGAGGGCTTATTGTCAGTGCATCTGCACTGGTAATAGATTTTACGATGTAACCTTATAATTTCTTTTTTGTTGTTGTTGTTGTTGTATTGGGATCTGAATAGAATAGAACATTATCAGACGTAAAACAATGCCATAATGATGTTAAACTATAAAACTGTTGTTTCATAGTTTATTGAATTTCTAATAGAAGAACGTTACCTTTTAAACGCAATTTTATTACCAAATAATAAGAAAGTCATTGTGTCGGTTAACTTTTTTAAATGTTTTCTTTTGCCGTGAATACAATCCCTTTGAAACATTAGTATAATGGTGTAAACTAAATGTATATACTTTTTATCATTGAATAAAGGAAAATTGCCTTAATTCGAACTAATATCTTATACCAACCAAAGTTCGACTTAACGGGAATTCGCTTTAGCCGATCATTAAATTGAACGATTTTCCTTGGTACCTTGGAGGTTCGAGTTATCGGAACTAACTTTATTAAGTATACGTAATAGATCTCGGTTTCTCTTCACTTCACAAAACAAGTTAAGCTTATATATGTAAAAGATTACTAAAAATGGGAGCAATGGACGTCCCTAATTTACAAGTAATATATAAGGGTAGTTTATTTATAGACAAAAAATAGTTATAAAGCGAGAGTTGTGACACCACCCCCTCCCCCAAAGTAGGATATTTTAACTATAACCGTTTTTTAGGAATATAGTCGGTCAGTCCGCATTTGAAAAGAATTAATAAAAATTAGAACCCTAAAATTGCCTATTGAACATAACTTGCATATTAATGAAAAAAATGGTGTCGTCATTGGTCAACAAATACTTATTAATTTTTTTTTAAATAGACAATTTTTTTTACCTTTTATTAGCATTTAATTAAATTTTAAATTATATTTTAAATTAACTTTTAATTAACTTTTTTTGTTATTCAAGAAAAATAACAGCTTCTTGGAACCTCTATCAACTTTTAAGTAAAGCATTATAAGCTTATGAACTTTAAATCATTTAGAAATCATAGATGAATATTCTCTGTCACCGTTTCCGAGAGTTTTGAAAAAATCTTGAGCTTTTTAAAACCTATTAAAATTCTTTTGACTTTAGTTTCTATTAAATTTGTCTTCACGTGTTTTTCAAATTTTATTACAGTCAGGAGTAACTATCATAATTTATTGGGAGTATCTATTATAATTTATGTTGATAGGGATTAAAATGGTATAAAAGAAAATAATATATTTTTTACGTGCGCTCGTGCTTTTGTTGCGTGTTATCAATTATAATATATTGGTATTAGAGGCTGTCCTCATTACATTTTGTAAAGAAAAATACATTCTTAAAAAAAAAAGATTTTAAACAAATTCTTAAATCAAAAGTTATATTCGGATTTATAGTTTAATAGATTATTTGTAAATATTTTAAAGGTTGATTTTTAACTATAATTTTTAAAATACGATCTATAAAATAACAAAACTTTTTTACTACTACATAAACCATGGCCGACGTAGGGAGGGGGGGGGGGGAATTTAAAAAGCCCTTCTCCCTCCCCACCCCCCTTTCCACTTTTAAACTCGTGTTGTCAGCCCTGTAAACTTCTAGTCACTTTTGATTATTTATAATATATTTATTAATGATTAAATGAATGTTATTACAAATTGTAGCAATAGCCTAAGAATAGAATCCTCCCATTGTATAAAATTTAAATTTCTTATATTAAAATATAAGAAAAGATGAACTCATTGAAAAGATTATATAAAGCGAAATAAAGCTTTATTTGAAAAAACACAGATGTTAAAAACCTTAAAATATAGGTTAAAAATAGCTGCAGAGACATTGTCAAATCGGTAAAGTTCTTTAAAAGAATCCCCATATTTTTCAAAAAATAAATTTAATATTACTGAAATATTTAATAATAATATTACTTAAAAATTTTTCTAGATTTACATTTAATAATTTTCGTTTTAACTGTGTTTTTGATTGAATACGATTGTTATTAAAGAAGCATTTCATATGCTTTGTTGTTAAGCTCCAAGGATTTTAGAATGATACTTTTGATGAAACTTAGATTTATTTTTAAAAATGCAGAAACAATTTTAGATTATTTAAAACTTAAAACAAAATTTAATGGAATTTACATATTCATCATTTCATAACAGTATTCTTTTCATAATCACTGAGTTCAATACTATTAAATACTATTAAATTTGCTGTTGTATTTTTTGAAAATCAGATCTTTTTTCATATATAGCGATACTTAATGTTTTTTTTTAGTATTTATAAGAAAAACTTTTATTTTAAGACATTTATTTGCATTTTCACCATTTATTAATACAAACATTTCAAATATAAATTTTTTGTTTATTGTAATGTTTAATGCTTTTATAAATTGTAATGAAGTAAAGCTTAAAATTTCGCTTTTAAGTATCAAACAATTTTGTGTGTTGTTCAACAGGGGCGCAGAGTACGAAAGGTGCTGTTTGCCCCTGGCATTCAGATGTTCAAGGGGCGCTAAATAAAAAGGAAATAAAATAGGAATGCTATCCCAGGCGGCGTGTACCGTCTTGGTGCCTTTATTGTTCGGTGTTTGTTATTGATACTATGACAAATAGTTGACTGAGCCAAAAAAAAAAGAAAACAAAAAGTGGTAAAAAAAAAAACTGAAAATAAAAAGAAATAATAAGCAGCGCAACACTACTGTTAAGTATAAAACAATGATATCAATGTTTAAATCAGAGTTTTACTTCCGAATTATTTATTTATTCACACAAATACTTTTAATCTTAAAATTCTGAATTTCGTGCAAGAAAAAAAGTTTCTATTTACTTGTATACCTTAATAAAGAAAATAATAACGTCATTTTAATACTTTATAGTAGGAATAAGTAAACAATTAGCAACAAAAAAAGTATGAGAATTTAATTTAATCTGAAAAAATTATGAGTAATTAAGTTTATGTGATTTAAATCATGCTTTTTTTTGTCAATAATGATTCATAAATTGACGGATCTCGTTAAGTGACGTTTGTGTCTTCTACTTGTGGGGAAAACGATGTTTACTCGTCCTACGTTTACTCCGTTTCCTGGTTGGTTTTAATTACTTTTTAATAATATTATTAATACTACTTTTTTAAATGGTTTTATTAAAACAAGGAATTTTGTCTGAAATGTACGTCTAGAAAAATAACCAAGAAATAATTTGTGGTTAAGAAAATTTTTTTAATAAGTTTTTTATTAATTCTTTATTGCGTTTAAATTATTATTTGTTGGTATAAGTCGATGACTTTTTTGCTTAATTTTTTTTTGAAGCTGAAATGATTGAAATATACAGAGTTAAATAAAATATCTTAAAAAGAAATATTTTTTTTGTGTTTTGGTACTTTTTATATCATTAATAATAAACTATAGTATACGTTAATAACATATGTTAATATTGTAAAATGTACAATGTATTATGTCTGCAAATATATATGATATTATGTATGTAAATATTGTATTCAATATTAAATAATATTATTGTTTTTAATGACAATACCATATTATAGTTCTAAATTATCATTGCATAATGATATGTAGATTACTTATTTGACATTATTAAAGTTTTTTAATGAATTAATTAAAGTTTTTATTTTATTGTTACTAAGTTTATGTTAGATATTTTATCAAACTATTTTCTTAAAAATAATTTTATCTTGTTTACTTCAAGATTATGCATAATCTTTTTTATTATTATTCTCTTGAATAATTGATTGCATAAGTTTTAGTATTCTTATTATTTTGAATGATTATGATGATATCATAAATATTTTAATTTTTTTTTTGTAACATGCAGAATTAATTAAAAAAGACTTTTAAAAAACAAAAAAACTTTTGAATTATAAGTAGTAATTTTTTGAAAAATGGCGCTACAAAGAAAGTGTATTTTTCTGAAAAAACCTTTGGAAACTTTATTAATGGCACAGAGTCAAAGAAATTTATTTGTTGATTCAACTTTGCAATGTCCAGTAATGTCACAGTTACTATCGGATAAAAAAAATGAGAAAGAAGGTATGTTGCTACAATTTTACTAAATATCTAGATGTATGAAAATATTGTAACCAGCACTTTTAATGTTTACTTGTATATATTAAAGTGAGTAAAATTGCTTCATCTAATTGTTTAAGTAATTAATTTTGTTAAGAAGATATTAGATATTATTAGACATAATTTTAGGTCATTGCCCCTTCAATTCAGATGTTCTTATGGACACCATGAAAAAATTGGTTAAAAAATCTATTCATACTGCTTCAGAAAGTACAATATTAGGAAATCAAAAGTTTCAAATTAATGAAGGTGAATTTCTTTGTTATGTAGCAATCTAAACATTTATAGAAGGTAAATAATATGTTTATCATAAGATCTTATGTTAAACATGCTTATAAAGAAAATGCTTATGATAATTATACAACATTATTATGCAACTTGTTTTAGAAAAAGTAGTATAATTATTATAAGCACATTAAATTTATTAAATGAACCATATTTAAAGCAAAGTTTTTAGCATATTAAACAAGCCAATAGTATTTCTAATATAATAAAGAAATTTTATCAATTTTATTATGTAATTAAAAATGCATCTTTAATTATATGACAAATTTCTCATTTATTGTATAAATAAAGAAAATTTTTCAGACATCTTGACAAAGACATACATGAAGTTTATTTACAACAACTAATCTATTCTAGATATCTAATTAAAATTTATTGTTGCATACCGTAAAATCGCCTAAGTTCGGTCACCATGTAACTTCGGTCATTTAAGAAAAAATATAAAAAAAGTATGCATAACTCAAATTTTACAAATTATTTTTCTTAAATAATATTTGTAATTAGTTCGTAAATATGAACCTATAAAACAAAATAATGTTTATATACAACCTGCTGAAATAATTCTTTAGCAAAATAATCAATTTGGAAAAATGCATACTTTTAAAATCTAAAATAAGCAAATTAATAAAATAAATGATTATATTTAATCTTAGCATTATTAAGAATCACCAATTAATTATAGTTACAAGAAAAAATTATAAATTTTTGAAAATTAACTACTTATTTATAAAAATTAGTGAAATTTTGAAATACTCTAACTTCAGTCATTCACGAATAAACAACGAAGGAGACAATCAGCAGTAATATTGTGAAATATTGATAAGTGTTACGAATGTAAATTTTACCGGTAACTTTACTTGTAAATTTACTAGTAAATTTTGACATTTTTGTAATGGATACACACCATGGTATTTTATTTGAATAAAAAATTTGTTCATAATTTCAAAATTAACTGACGGTTCTTTGAGTTCTAAAAAATATCAAGCTTGTGACATTTTTTTGGAGATAAAATTACAAAGACAATTATGGATGCGTTGCGAATCCTGTGGTGATCTTGTTGTGTGGATCTTGCTGTTATACTCAGGTCAACAATACGTGCAGGAAATGCCAATAAACATACAACACTCATTTAAATCAGTTTAGTGTTTTTTTGTTAATTGAAAGAACCTTTTTAAATTGTTATAAAATATATTTTCAAATTTATTAACCAGTGGCGTAACAAATTTGATAATAGCCACAGTAATAAAATAGTTAACTAACTACAATAAAAATTAAAATGCTACTACTTATATTTAAAAAGGCCTTTTTTTATGTACTCCTTTTTGTTTTATTTGGTGCCAAAAGACTCTTTTTTTTTTGAGCCCAGGGCGACGCCCTCCTTAATTACTGGTAATACCTGAATTTATATCATAATTTTACAATAAAACATCATTTAAAAATTAGTTTTCATTATTTGTGACGTTAAGTTTGTGATACGTTATTAGTATTTATATAGTGACCGAGCTTATGAGATGGTATGGAAAGTTCGGTCAAAGTAAATGTTTTCATTTTAAACTAAATATTAAGTACTAGTTTTTATTTTTCATTTTTTTATTTTTACAATATCAATTATCAATATATTTTTCTGTATGTTTCAGAAAAAAAAAATTGAAAATTTTTAATTTATGCGTGTTAAATAAATGTTCAAAGCTTAAGTGCTTGGGCAATTTTACGCGATTTTACCAAGCTTTTATGCGATTTTACCGAGGTTAGGCGATTTTAAGGTATATAAATTTTTAGAATTTATAAGATATAAAGAACACATATTACTAACACCTATATTAAAACTATAAAAAATGAGTAAATGACTTTTAAATTATAAGTAATATGTCCAAGTCTCCAAGTAATGTTGTTGTCTTGAGAAATATTTTGTTCTACATTGTGGTACATTGTATTACTATTTTTAAAAAATGAAGATGAATATAGAAATGTAAAACAAATAAACTATAGAAGATAGATCGTTAGCTAACATGACATAGTAATTGGTAGTACTAAAGATTAAATATCAACTAAAAATAAATTGTGTTGGGAAAGGTTTATTGGATATATTAATTTTAAAGTATATCTTGATCAGGGTTGTTTACTTGAAAAAATATTACATAAGAGTAACCAGACATGATCTTTTACTTTAAAGAAAACAAGTGGCAAAGTTTAAAAGTATATTGTTTGGAAAACCTGATGGTATTTAAAACAATCATAAGATATCACAACAGCACAAAAAAAGAATGCTAATAATTTTAGATGGCTAATTAAAATTATTAAGGAAATAAGTGAGCAAGTAAACAACAATTTATGTGATTTTTTTACATCATTAGAAGTTGAAGCCACATCTAGGAAACCATCAGCATTTGAGTTTAATGGTTTTTTTGAAAACATGATACAGAAAAAATTAGATGACCACAGTTATCGAGTTTTCAGAAAAGTTAATAGAGATGCAAACAAATTTCCTTTGGGTGAAGATTTCAGTTTTTCTGATGAGCCTAAGCCAGTAACTGTATGGTGCAGTAATGATTATCTGGGGATGAGTCGTCACAAAGTTGTAGTCGAAGCTGCAAAGTAAGTTTAACTTCAACTTTTTTATATTTTTATTTAAGAAAGTTTAAGAAAAGTTTTAATTATAAGTTGATAATATAGTAATTATTATAAATATTTCTTTCTTCCTTTATTTTTTTTAAGGCATGTCATTGAATCTAATGGAGTTGGTGCTGGTGGAACTAGAAATATTTCTGGTACTAGCACATATCACTCAATGCTTGAAAATTCTTTAGCTAAATGGCATAAAAAAGAAGCTGGCCTTCTTTTTACATCATGTTATGTGGCAAATGATACAGCTTTGTTTACACTTGGTCAGCAACTCCCAGGGTGTATCTTTTTTTCTGATGCAGGGAATCATGCTTCAATGATTCATGGTATTTTGGTTTTTTATTAAGTCATTTTTTTATTTTTAATTTGTAATTAGTCCTTAAATATGAGTAATATTTTAAGATTTTTAAATTTATTTTTTGAAGGTATAAGAACTAGTGGAGCCAAGAAAGTTATTTATAGACATAATGATCCTGAGCACTTGGAGCAGTTGCTGAAAACATCTGATCCTAGTGCTCCAAAGATAGTGGTATTTGAAACAGTTCATTCTATGTCTGGATCTGTTTGTCCCCTAGAGGAGTTGTGTGATATAGCTCATCAATACAATGCTTTAACATTTGTTGATGAGGTAATTTTATTAATTTTTTCAATTTATAATTTGTTTAGTTACAATTAGGTATGAATTTATAACAGGCTGTAGTTACTTGTCAAAGAAAAAAGTAATTAATTACAGATATAATACTGTAATTCAAAGTTGTTATTATAAACAAGTCAATCAAGTAAAACTTTTTTTGTAAGGGGGTTGTCCATAAAGGACGTCATTCAGAACTTAAATACAAACCAGAAGTAGAAGTTTATTGGCTTCCTTCCACGGAGATTTTGATTGAAGATAAGACGCCGTAATACTTTAAAAATCTCTGTGCACAAGAGCCAACATTCTCCGACTTCTTGCCATTAGTTAAACTTAGCGTGACATCCTTTATGGATGACCCCAAAGTAGTTTTTTTTGTTAACATTTATGTTTTGAAGTCGTTAAGTTTAAATTAAGTGTAATTTAGTGGCCCCTTGCTTTAAGGAATATGCAAAACACATCTTGTTATAAAAAGTATATAAATCAACTATAGACAGACAATTTATTTAACCATACAAACAACATACATATAAGTATGTATAAATATATTTAAGGTACATGCCGTTGGTTTGTATGGTAAACATGGTGCAGGAATTGGTGAAAGAGACAATTGCATGCATAAAATGGATATTATCAGTGGAACATTAGGAAAGGCTATTGGATGCATCGGTGGATATTTAGTGGGAAACTCAAAAGTGATAGATACTTTAAGAAGGTTGATTTTTTTTCGTTGGTGAATTAAATGTTTGGGTTTTCATGTAGAAGAACTTTAAAAATGTTACATATAATATATAAAATTATTATATATATATATATATATATATATATATATATATATATATATATATATATATATATATATATATATATATATATATATATATATATATAAATGCGGCATCAAACTCTCTTAAATCAAAAATGTTACTTCAATTATTAGAAAACTTAACCTTATTTAATAAAGACTCTATTAATAATTCTCTATTAAGTACAACCCAGTAAGCGCAAGACGTGTTTAAAATGCTTAAAATACGTAAAACATATATGTTTTATAAAAGTCTAAAACATATTTTATGCCCACTAGGAAGTGAAATTTTAACAAAAAGACTCTAAAAATAAGTTACAGCTGCATGCTGAATAAAAAATCTGTTTTAAATTACACAATTGTCATATTCTACTGTGCTAAGCAAAAATACATCTCCAATTTTGGTCAAAATTGAGATATTGCTAACTGGGGGTTAACAATGTGGTTTTGTACCATTTTTTGCAATAAAAAAGCAGTATTTCCAATATTTAAAATTGAGCGATTCAAATGAGCATTTAAAATTAAGAAAATAAACAGTAATTCTATAATTTTTGTAAAACTAGAAGCAAAAATACATTAAAACCAAACTTGCTTAGATTGAAATACTGCATTTTTTGCATAGCACAGCAGTATTATAAACAATATAATTTTAGCTAAAAGTAACTGCAAATGTCTTTTATGAAACCAAATTAGTGCCTAACAAAAAACATTGTATATCAAGCTAATGTAAGTTCCAATGATGTTACTCACACTTCTACATCGGTATAACCCTTCTTTAAAACTAGATATGCTAACCACATAAATTTAATTAGTATTTTTAGATGTAAAAATAACTCTGAAATATCATTGAAAATTTAGAAAAAAGATGTTGCAAATTTACACCGTTTTATTAATTGAAAATAGTTAAGCAACGTGATACCTGCAATCTTGCCATCAGATTTTATTAATTATATATAAATAGAAAGTATGAAATTCAATTCTCGAAAATCCAAGTTTGTTAAATAAAAATTAATATAGAGTTGCAGCCATAGAAACAAAATATTTATACAATGTATATACACAAAATGTAATGTACATTACAAGTACATTACATTTTGTGTATATACATTGTATACACAAAATGTAATGTACTTGTAATGTATATACATTGTATACATAAAATGTAATGTACTTGTAATGTATATACATTGTATAAAATGTATGCAACTTGTAATGTATAAAACTTAATTATACATAAAATGTATGCATTATTATACATAATACATAAAATTATACATAAAATGTGTGCATTATTATACATAAAATGTATGCATTATTATACATACATACAAATTATACATAAAATGTATGCATTATGTATGCATTACATGGACGTATTCATATAGGGACAATATATACTTGTTACATTAAACACCATCCCAAATAAAACATCCCAAAAGCATTACATTACCTCCTGCATGTTTTACGGTAAGCAGATGAGATTTAGAATCATATTTTGTACCTACTGGACAAACTTGATTCCATTCAAACAAACTTGATTCCATCTAATCAGAACTGCATAAACTTGTTTTCATAACTAAAAGAATCTTTGACCAATTTTGACTACTTCTCTTTAAATGCGTGATTCTAATTATTCTTGGGCGTTTCAGTTTTTCAAGGAAAGTTTTTAGGACATTTATGTCATATAAATAACGCTTTATGGTAGAAATATTATATAGTTTATTCAATAAAAACATTTTATTTGTTCATTTAAATCATTAGCTGATTATAATAGGGTTTTTTGTTGCTTAGTATCATGAACTTTTTATCCTGACAGTATTCCTAATTGCTTTTGACCTGACCTTCCTGATTGCTTTCGAATCTTTGTGGATTGAAAAGATGAAATCTATTCATAATTTGTCTATCGGCAGACTTATAACACATATTTATATATATATATTTATATATATATCCTTATATCGTGGTCAAAAGAGAATTATATGGTAAAAAAAAGTTTCTTTTAACAACGTTTAAGTGACTTTAACAACTAAGCTACATTTTAATGTTGTCCAAAAGTCAAAACAATTAAAATAATGCAGAAGTACATTAAGTTTTATAGTTTTTTAAAAAACCGCAATATTAACGACTAGAATATTTTTTTAATTAATAGTGTTTTTGTATTTTTAAAACATTTTTAAATCATACACAGAGTGTTGGTACATCAACTATTTTATAGCCTGCTGCTACAAGGGAGTATTACTACATCGACTGCCTTATAGCCTGGTGCTACATCAACTATCTTATAGCCTGCTGCTACAAGGATGTGCTGCTACATCAACCATCTTATAGCCTGCTACTACAAGGAGTGCTGCTTCATCAACTATCTTAAAGCCTGCTGCTACAAGGAAGTACTGCTACATCGACAGAGGGTTTAGTTTTGATATCAGGGTGTTAGCCGGCCCAATGGCACTGCGTATATCACTGAATTTCTGATGGGTTTAAAATTCAATGGCCTTTTTCTGTGTGTATATGTGTGTATGTATATATACATATATATATATATATATATTTATATATATATATATATTTATATATATATATATATATATATATATATATATATATATATAGAGAGAGAGAGAGAGAGAGAGAGAGAGAGAAAAGTTTAAAAAACAGTTTTTAAAAATGACTAAGCATACACCGTAAATCGTAAATGTATACTATCTAACAAAATTATACTGGGAAAAACTTTTGAATAAAAAGTTTTTGTTGCTCTAGACCTTGAACATTTAATTTTATTTTTAAAAAATGTTCTTCAAAAATGTCAACCTGGATCTCCAACGGTATTAGTAATAGGCATTATAAGCAAAGTTATACAATTTACATGTTTTACTAGTAATTTTTTTTTCAAAATGTTTTTTAGTAAAAGGTTCTTATTTTCAAATTTTTTTTTACAATTTTGCTTTTTTAATCCAGGTTAACCAATTGTTGATAAACTTTTTTTTAAATACTATTAGAGACCCATTAAATACAAAGGGTGAATTATGTGATTGCGAATTCAATATCTGGAAATGCTTCTGGTTTTTAAATATTTATTTATTTTAAAAATTGTAAGCTATTTTTATCACATAATTCAATAGCTATTACTCAATAAAAAATACTTGAGCGCTGATCTTGAAAATATGATAAATGATCTCATTATTAAGAATTATGATTTAAAATTCAATATCGTGATTCATTTGGCAAATCATCAGATAAAACTAATAATATATAACTGTAAATCACAATAATCTAATGGAATTTAGCGGTGATCAAATATTTTTAATTTTAGAAAATGGCAAATACTTATTTAAATCCTATTTAATTTAAATTTAATATTTACATTAAATCTTGTTTAATATAATATCTTATCTTTAAAGTCTAATTTAACATTTTCTTTATATAAAATTAAAGATTTTAACATAAAATTAAAAAACTCTAATAACATATATGTTAAAATATATTTATTTATCTTTATTTTTATTATCAATTAATTCATGTCTAATTTAAAGCATTTAATTGTTTAAATAAATAAATCCTCAAAATTTCCCCTTAGCTAAAATCGGATTTTAATGTTTTGTACAATGCACAAATAGCTTTAGTATAATGAATGTGCTTATAAATAAATACATACATTTGTGCATATATATGTACACATATATAAGTGCAGCATTAGATACACTCTGGTGTTGTACTGAAATAGGTAGCTGGGGGGGGGGGCTACAGTACATACATTAACTGACATGATAAGTAGAACATGTAAGGAGTGTAGGTACATCAGGTAAGGGTTTGGGTTAGGGCAGCAATCTATTTTTTCAATATATTTTCTTTTTTATATTTTTCTGAAAAAGTAAAGCATACATTTTAAGAATAAAGTAAACAAAATATATTAAGAAATTTTGTTCAAGATATATATTATCCATTGTATATACATAAACGTAAATGCATATGTGTGTGTGTGTGTGTGTGTGTGTGTGTGTGTGTGTGTGTGTGTGTGTGTGTGTGTGTGTGTGTGTGTGTGTGTGTGTGTGTGTGTGTATATATATATATATATATATATACACATTTTTATGATTGTTATTTTTTAGCTATGGTTCAGGGTTTATCTTTACCACTGCGCTCCCACCAGACAAGGTCTATGCTGCATACAAGTCTATTGAAGTGCTGAAAACCAAAGAAGGTCAAGCTTTACGTCAAAAACATCAAGCGAATGTTCGCCAACTTAAAACCAAATTGATTCAACGTGGTTTTCCTGTTCATCCTTCTCCTAGCCATATTATTCCTGTAATGGTAAGTTTATTAGGACTTAGGATGTTTTGTAGATTTTTTTGATACAGATGCACATATGTTTTTAATGTAAATTATAGAATGAAAAGGTTTCTTAAAATACATTGCAACTATTAAAAAAATAATAAACTAAACATTTTTCTACTTATAAATTAAAATTTTTTTTTTTTTTTTTGGGACTGGTCCAAATATTTTTTTCTTTTAGGCGGCTGACCCAGATAAGTGTACGAAAATTTCTCAGCTTCTTCAATCCCATCATGGAATATATGTTCAATCAATTAATTATCCAACAGTACCACGTGGTCAAGAAAAACTGAGAATCGCTCCGACCCCTTTTCATACTGAACAGATGATGGATGAGTTAGTAGATGCTTTGACAGAGGTCTGGCTCGAGGTGGGACTCCCAATTCAATACCCATTGTGTAATGCTGACTGTGAATGTCAAGACATGTGTAAACAAGGCACACTTACTTATACTCATGTAGCTGCTGCATGAAATAATTTTTAATTTATTTATGATTTTTTAGTTATTTAATTTCATTTAAATTTTTAGTTTTAACTAATTTTCATTTTTACGAGTAAAAATTTTATTGGGTTTTTTATTTTTTTGATAATCAATGACTTAAAGAAAGGAGAAACGTAAAATTTGTTTAAAAAGCTAAACGTATCATTAATACACGTACAGGTAATATCAAATAAAATTATTATTTAAATGCGGTGTTTATTTTACTTAATTTCATGTTGGTGCTTCGATTTTTATGTTTGTAAATTGTTTTATGTTTGATGATTCGATAACTTTTTTTTTGATCCTTAAGGTGCTGAACTCGTCTTTTATTAAAGTTAATGTCATGTAGTTAAATATTTAATAACATTTGTTTTTTATTGTCGTGAATATGTTGTATTATTTTTATGTCCGGCTTCATTTGACTAAATTTCTTCAAGAAAGGAACAATTTGTTATTTATTTTTCTAATAATTTAAGTATTTAGTTTTGTATCAATATTTAATTTTTTATTTAATTTTGAGGTACTATTACGATAAAAGAGTGTTCTTGTCTAATGTTCTCTTAGAATATTTTATTTCTCTTCTTCTTTTCTTTGAATTCTTTGATATATTTTCTTAGATTAAGTATCAAGGCGGATTTCTACTTACAGAAAATTTTACGCGTAAAGGAAAAGAAAAGAAAATCGTGTAATTATGTAACAAAAAAAAAAATGAACTAATAATTGAAGAGTTTTCTTTTCCGTTCACCTTTAAGGCGTGAAGACCTTTCTAAGAGTAAAGGAAGGAAACAATAATCAGCTTTAAATATTATTTTTTCCGAAAAAAACTGCGCGTGCTCACGTGTATTTTTTCCCTTTTCTTTCTTGTATCTCCTGGGTGCTTAATACAAGGGAAGGGAGAGAAAGTAAATGAATTTTAGTCTAGACCTAATAAACTGGGGGAGGAGGATCTTAATAAAAGGGTGGCTGGAATTTTTTTTTTAAAAACTCAGATAAACAATTTAACTCTTGAGTGGCTTTGCGGTTAAATGCGCTTTTTTAACAGCTGTTTCTATCTAATTCAACAAGGTTTAATATGCTTATATAAGTTTTATACTACAGCAAGATATAAACAAAAACTTAAATTTTAACAGATCAAAGTTTACAAGATTTTTCAAAGGTCGAAGATTTTAAATCCTTACAAGACGATATTTTAATCAGTGGTAATCAATACCAGTGCAGTGGTATTGATTACCAGTTAACTTGTATTGGTTGCACAGATTGGTACCAGTGCGCTGGTATTAATACAAAAATATGATTGTTTGTTTTATTGATTGTAAATAAAAGTTGATTTTTAATTAAACCAAAATTAACTAAAATACTTTTTAGGATGATTTTTTAAAAATTAAAAACGAAGCAAACGCGAGCAATTAAAAGCGCAAAGCCGTGCGTGCTTAACACTGCAGTGTTAAGAATGTTATAGAACATTTCTACCTACATAAAATAACTAGAGTGGGTATAACTTTGTTCTATAAGTTAAGGACACACCTTTTTTCAGATGTTTTCAAATAATAGGATGTAAAATAGATAAGAATCAACTAACTCAAAACCGTAAATCTAGCGTAGACTTTAGGGGAATAATGATAATTCACATTTTGTTGATTCCGAATCAACTTTTACATACTGCACCTAAATTTTGTATTAGCTTCATTTCAAATCCATTAAATAAATGGTGTTCATTTTTAGACTTTTACTATTTAATTTGCATGACTATTTTTTATTGTTAACTTGTGTTCATTATGTGTGACTGTGCCTCATGCCATACTATACCAAAAATCTGTAATTTTGATGCTCTTCTTGATGAACTTCACCTTTTAATAACTGTTGTAATAAAAAAAAGTTAATGATAATTTGTTTTTTTATAGTCAATGAAAGTTTTTTCCAATCGTGCGCCAAATGTGCATCCTGTTAAGTATGGAATGTTACTGGTGCAGTTTAGGTACATACAAACATTTTTTTAAACTTCAACAGTGTCCCAATTTTACCCCTATCAGAGATGGAATGAAGACAAACAACTAAAACAACTAGTGTTTTTCATCCTACACGCAGGGTTAATATCCACACGCAGGGTTAATTGGATCATACAAAAAACTAACAAAAAATAAATTTTTTTTATTAATTATTAAAAAATGAATACTTTTATAAGAACAGTATATGCCAATACTTAGCACTAAAAAATACAAATATAAAAGGATACAATGCTTTATTCTTATTAAAGCTATATTGTTTTTAATATATATTAACAATATGCATAAAGCTTTCCAACAAGCTTCTACAATTATGTATGCTGACTTTGTTTGAAACTTTGAATATTGAACTCGAAAATTTCAACCTCTGGTTCATAGCAAATAAACTATCCCTAAATTGTGAAAAAACTAGCTTTACTCTTTTTCATAAAAAAAAAAAAAAATCAATTAATCTTCCGTTAAAATTGCCTAAACTATTTAATAATAAAAATAAAATTAAATGTGAAAAATATACAAAAATTTTGGGAGTACTTCATAATTAATATTTGTCATGGAGAAACCATATTGGTCTTCCTGAAACAAAATCGTCCTCTGTAATAGGTGTTTTGTATAAGTCGAAATATAGTAAATCATGTAATATGCTTTACTTTAGTTTTGGCATAGTCAGTTTTGTACGCAAATATTGTATGGGCCAGTACCCATAAAACAAAATTGCTGAAATTACGAAACCTTCAAAACCATGCATGCAAAACAATTAATCATTTAATAAGTTTTGTAAACCCGACCCCATCAACGAAAACATTATGGTTCTAGATCTATATAGATTTGGAAACTTAATATTCATTTTTATGTATAAGTATAAGATCATCTACTACCAAGCGTTTTTTCAGATAATTTCTTGATATCATTTTCTGAAAAATTTAATATGCGTTCAAATACCAGGTACAACTATCACCCTATACAACCTAGGGAAAATTAAATCACAGCAGTAAAAATTTTTAATTACAAACCGTGGTCCATCAATATGGAATCATTTCCGAAATAAAAATATTAAAAACCTAAAAAGCGTTTTATCGTTTAAACGGCAAACTAAAATGCATCTTCTTAATTCCTGACATATATTATAGTTTACAGTATTTATTTTCAGATTTTTGAATTTTTTTTCTTCCTCTTTGTTTTCTTCTTATTTGTTTTAATATTTTTTGTTTAAGTTTTTTATTATGTATAATAAAAAACTTTTTTTTTATTAAAAAACGTTTTTTATTTTTAAAAGTTTTTATGTTTACGATGTTATTTATTTTTTACATGATGATATGAAGATTGTAATAAAATAATAATATTCTCTTGGTGGTACAAAAAAAACTTTAAGGTGGTACTAAAGCTAATATCAAAATGTTAGTTAATGTATTAAAAAGTCGCAATTTAAAAGTTTTATAAATAAAAAACTAAAATACTCAAATTTTAAAATAATTTGTCACAACAAGTTGTTTATTTTTGCCTCGCTTACCTAAATCTAAATACAGAAAAAGAAAAATACGCAAAATGCAATATCTCAAGATAAGGTAGTTTATTTGTTTCAAAACTTTACGATAGCATAGGTCCTATATTGATGTAGGAGTTGTACTAAAATCATCTACGTTATAAAAACAATAAACTTTCCCTGTCAATTACCAATAGATTAAGCTGGTTGTTTTTATGATTCATTTTCTTTGTCTGAGTAACTTTTTCTTATATTTGTAAGGATGTTTCTTTGTTGTTTTCCTTTTATTAATGATTTTCTCCTCGTATATCTGATTCGTTTATTGTTTTTTTTTTTAATAAATCCTTTATTCCTAAATTGACTGACAGGAATTTTTAAACGTTCAAAAGCTTTGCAAATAACAGTAGCACCTTCATTAAACTGTAATACTGCAGATAAAGTTCCAATCTCCAAAACCTTTTTTCCAACAAAAATATTTTTGGGACATTTTTACAATAAAAAATTAAAAATTTCATTGTTGTTTTGCGTTTGTCTACGTAAATATTTGGAAAGCAATACGTTGCTTAAAAGTACATAAAAAGTTGGGAGAAGAACAGCTTTGATTGACAATGGTATACTCAATGTTGGTTTGTATTTGTTTTGATTATTAAACTTATCTGTCTGCACCAACTGTTTTTGGATAGGGGGCAGAATTGATAGCATTCGATGAGATTATTTATGTTACTTTTATGAAACAACACAGCCCAAAAAGCTGTTTACTTGTTTAATGCTGTTTTCAGCTTTTCTTAAAGTAAGTTTGTTTGCTTTCAGTGAACTTTTAAATTCATATTTCCAGTCACAATATGTGGACGTCAAATATAGAAGATTTAAAAATCCCTTTCTCATTTGGAAATTATTCGATAACTGTTTTCCTACATCTTAGACAAAAAATAAATTTTACAAGCTCATTCTGAAGTATTGAAAAGTTTATTAGAATGTTATAATCATCGTTGTTATTAAATGAACTACTGAATTTTTTGTTTTTTAGTTTTCTTTCACTTGAATAAAATTTTTCAAACTGCATGGTTTTGTAATCGAGCTTGTTGTTTTTTGTGAATGTTACCTTTAAACTTCATCTTTTTCTTTGCTTTTAAAGACTTTTCTTTAAAAACCAACTAATATACTTATTAAATACTTTTATATTTCTAATTAAATAAAAAACAGCACCAAACAAAAAATTATTTTATTTGTACTTAGGTATGTTTCACTTAGTCATGATTTAATAAAAAAATTTAATAAAAAAATTTAAATAAAAATCTAAAATTTAAAAAATTTAAAATTTTAAAAATTTAAAATTTTAAAAATTTAAAAAATTTAATAAAAGAAGTCATGATTTAATAAAAACTAAAATAAAACTTGCAGTCATGATTTAACCCTTTGAGCACTTGATAAAATTCAAACACCGTTCAGAAAAATTCAACTAAAAAAAAAAACCAGAAAAAAAGAAATTGGTAAAAAACAAAACGAAAAAACAAACAAAAAAACAATGATTTTTGAACTTTATTTTTTTGTAGGTTATATAAGATTAAAAGCAGTTTAATGATTTTAATGAACAACTGTTGTGTGATAATTAGAAAAACAGGCTGAACACAGTCCAACACCACGTAACTGACACTGCCAACTTGTGTGAACTCGAATTTGGTGCCCAACTACACATTTTATTTTCCAGCACCAATTTTCACAAGATTGTGACCATATGATGGATTGTTATTTGCAGTATGTTGGGGAAGTGGGTATGGGACAATTGTACTTCTAGCCACCTCAATCTCTCTACATGTTCGTCTTTTTGAAATTACCTTCACTGGAAAATAACCTCCTGGTAAACTTTCCACTATTGCCATCATAAAGCTTATCATTGACATTGGCTTATGTTCATTTGTATTGAGCATATACAATAAATAGCTATTTAAAATTGCCCTACCACCCAGTGGGTACGGTACGTTTTTAAAACGTTTTTTAGACGTTTTTATAAGATTTAAACCTAATAAAAATGTCCAAAGAACGTTTTAAAAACGTACTGTGCCCACTGGGCAAATAGAGAAAAAGCAACTTTTGTTGTCCACTTTATTATTTTATTCTCTGACAAGTACACATAGAGCCGTGCACTGCCTAAATCTACACCGCCCATGGTTTTATTGTAAAGGGCAACAACATTTAGTTTCATACATATTTTCTCTTCTGTTACCCATGTCAGTGAAACCTGCTTTGGCAACAATGCAATGACATCGCAAATGGCGGTAGCGTTTATTTAATGGTGAAAAGGAAAAAAAGAAAAGAAAAGGAAAGGCGAAGGAAATTTTTTTGAAGAATAAAAAAGATTATTTAAAAATAAAGTAAAATAAGAAAGCTATTAAAATGTATAAACGAACTAAAAGATTAAAGAAAAATAAAACACGAAAATGAATAAAAGAACAAACAGATTTAATGAAACAAAAACAAAACAAAAAAAATCAATTAAAAGCAAAGTACCGATTTAAAAGAAAAAAGTTCGAAATAATAATAGAAAGAACTAATTAAAACGTAAAAATTAATCGCTGCCAATTTTTCTACACCTTTTTTTTTCAGCAAAAATAAAAATATTAAACAAATTATTATTTTTTTATTTTATTTTATTTTGTAGAAGTTTTTGTGTTTTGCCTTTTCGTTTGTGTAAAGTTTGTTTTTATTTGTGCTGTTTTGCTAATTATTTTCATTTTTGTTTACTGTTGTTATTGAGTGTTTTCATATTTTTTTGTCTTGTTATTTATTATTTTTTTGTCTTAATTTAATTCACGCATGCTTTTATTTATTACTATTGCTGTAAATTTTTTTGTTTGTTTGTAAATTTTAATTAGGTGTCACTCCAATGACTAGTTTTTAACTATATGAGTGACACCTAACCTAATTTTGTTAAATTATAAAAAATTTGTAATTTTTCAATTTTTGGTTGAATAAATTATAATAATAATAATGATAATAACAAATGCTACAGTAGATAGGAATAGACTTTTTTAACACACCTTAACTTAATCCCAAATCGAGACGTTTGTATGGCATAAGTTGACGCAGATGTGGTGTCTTTCCTTTGTAGCCAACTATATTCTCATCTGAAAAAATGTCTCTTTGTAGAAAATAAAAATAAAAAAAATTTATTGTTAAAATTCTCAACTAAAAACTGAATTTTATAAAGCTTATTGAGTGGTTGTTGGTTTGACACACGGATGTCTGTAAAATGAAGAAATTTATACAAAAGTTGAAATTGGTCACACCTGAAGTGGGTAACAAACCAGGGAGGGGATGCACAAAAATGACTTATATACCAGTACAGTTTAAGGTTAGCTTTTTTGCTTTTGATTACAACTCAAAGGAAAACTCTTATTTCTAAAAGATTGGTCTTTCCCTGTTTAATCCGTCCATGACCTCTTGATGTTGGATTGGACCTCAAATGCTGTTGATCATGCTGATACGTGGATTTTGAATCCACGTATCAGCATAATTATTAGTAAAGGTAACTATATTTTGCAAAAATTCAGGAGTAAAAAACAAGTCAAGATAGCCAATAGGCCTAGACTCTGGTGAAATTGAGTGCTTGGGTCATAATTCACCAGTAAAGTGAACAACATCAGGAGCATGGTCATATCCTAGAGCAAATACCCAATCATCTAAAACATTACCACTAACATCGTTAACACCAACATCGCTATCAGAACTGAAGTCTACATAAAAAATAAATAAAAAAAACTCTAAATTATCATACTAGTTGATATATTTGTTTTAAATAATATTGTATACAATTTTTAAATTAAAGTAATTGTGCCTTCTTCAAATAAACTGTCATCGCTCGAACTTAAAAATTCTTCGCTGGTACAACTCTCGTCATCCATAAAACTTTCTTCACTATCGCTCATTTTCAATAACAAATGTATATAAACAATATACCACAAGAAAAAAATGTGCTCAACTTAATGCTACCATTTTTAATGTACGAACAGTTTTTTTTTTATTATTTTATTAAACACCCTCTGTAAATATGTTTACAAGGTAAAAATACATAAAAATTGTTTAAGATATATAAAGAGAGAATAAAGTAGATCACATGGGAATGTTTTCTTCAAGAGTATTTTTGAAAATTGTTTCCTGTTGCTTTGCATTCCAACATTGAATTACCTGTACTAAAATTTGATAAGAATCTTCAGGAATTATATTTTCTGAAATATTAATTTTCACTTTCTTCTTATTCTGAATTAAGTTTTTCATATTCATTTTATGGGTCTTACATAATTCCTTTATATCATCTAAAAATGAATATTTTAATGAACAATAGTTAAGCTGAGAATTGATGATTTCAAAAGTTACTTTATTATTTAATAGACAGATAAATAGGTTTATTTTATTTTGTTGTATGTAAGTCGATATCTCTCCAACTTTAAATAGAGAGTTTATATAGTTTTTGCTATACTTGGAGATATGAAAAAATGACTTAACTGCAATTCTTCTAAGTTTATTAAGTCTTTGCATTGCTGACTCTCTATTTTCACAGAGTTCCAGACCATGCGTTAGCGTCGGAACTGCTAAAGATGTATATAACTGAATAATTGAAGATGGGTGTACAAACCGGATACCAGATTGAATCAGAGTTTGCACTGTTGTTTGGAAATTTGATACCCTATTGTTAATATTTTTTCTATTGAGTGAGGCAAAAATAGATTTTTGTGTATTCCAAATAAAGCCTAGATGATTAAGTTTTTCATTTGGTATTATTTAATGGTCGTCTAGGGTTATCTTGCAATTAGTTAATTTTCTTTTTCCGGAAAGCAACAGTTTCGTTTTGACAGCATTGAGCTTTATGCCGTTTAAGTTATTGTAAATATTACACGTTGTAATCAGCCTTTCAAGACCAGATAGAGTAGAGCTAAGAAGAATGATATCGTCAGCATAAGCAACAATACCTGTGAAGTTTCCGTGTATAGAAGTATCGACAACGTTATCATTTTTTATAGTTTCGAGTAACTTTTTGGTGTATATGTTATATAGGTAGGGGGACAGAATGGATCCTTGTCTTACTCCTTGCTTAAGAGCAAATGAAACTGATTTGGAACCTAGGTAAAAGACAGTTGCACTACTTTTGTGCTATAAAGAAGATATAGTGTTAAATATTTGGAGAGGTAAGTTTTTATCAAAGTAAAGTTTATCAAAGAAAATGTCCCAGTTGCATCTGTCAAAAGCCTTTTCAGCATCTAAAGAACATAAATAAATTGGCGAATTATTGTTGTTGTAATGCTTAATTGTTTCAATTATAACAAATTCAGCATGCAAGGTCGAACTTACAATTGAAACCAAATTTAAGGGGATGTTTTTCTTTTATCTCAGAACTGATGAGCAAAATTCGGTAGGTATTCTAAAAGTTTTGTAAATATTGGAATAATACTGATACCTCGGTAGTTATATGGGTCGGTAAGTGATTTTTTATACGATTTGACTAGCGGTATAATAGTTAAAGTTGACATGTAGGGGTCCATCCATGATTAATTGAAAAGTGAAAAAATTTTCTTCTCCATTGCGTTAGTGCATCACACTGGGCATATTTTAAATGTTCTGCAGATATATTGAAATGATCTAGGCATTTATTTAATTTTAGGCAAGATATAGCGACTTTTATATTTTCATCAGTAATTGCTATTTCATTAGGATTTTCACAAGGTGGAATTTGACGATAAATAGAACTATGAATAAACCTTTCAGTGTTTAATCGTTTTTCAAATATAGTAACAAATTCTGCGGTAATCGATTCTTTATCCTTTTTATTGTTTATAGCAAAAAGTTTTGGATTTGAATTCTTTTTTATATACTTAAAAACATTGCCTGGCTGAAATAAAATGAGTGGGAGTTTTTACAGATGTTTTTGATTATAGAATATTCGAGTTTTGATACCCAGTTTTCGCACAGAAATGTTATGTCATGAGAAATTATTAGGGTCTCAGTATATTTAATATTTGTTGTAAGTCCCTGACAATTAAAAGGTACACAAGCTAAACGTTTTCAGAAGATTTTCTTCCTTTAATATGTTATTTGAAGCCATTTTAATTTGAAATTCTGGTTCAAGTTAGATACAAAATGTTGATCCACATATAGAAAATATGCGCCTTATCCAAAACGGTTTAATAATGATATTATTATCCCATAATGAAGGGTTGAAAATTTTATATTTTTCTGAAATACTTAAAGAAACTCTATATGATCTATTAAATTCGTTTTCTCCGTTTAATGTAACTGATATAGGTGTGATACCTAATTCAATTTCAATATACCGTTGAAGCTGTTCTTCGTTGATTTGGTTGCTTACACCACCTATAAAAACTTCAAAATTACGAATTATTCGATTACCAGCAATAGTTTCATTCCCCGGAATTTTTCGAAAGGTAGAATAATTGTTTGGCGGGCAAGTTTATTATTTTTTGCCAACTATATAAAACTATTTGAATAATTATCAATATTTGAAAGTTTTTCTTTAAATCCAAATTTTGATTGTTTAGTTTTATCTGTAAACTGTAGTTTCTGAGCCGCAACCTGTGCTTATGTTTTGACATGATGTGATTGGCTTTCTGTATAATTATTTGCCATCAGTTATTTTTTTTATTTTTTTTTTTTATTTTATATATATATTTTTTTTGTTCTTTATTACAATATTTATTACAATTTAAATAAATAAAACTTTGTTACAATAATAAAAGTTAACAAGTCAAGATATCGTTAAGAAAATAAATATTAAAAATAAATATAAAGAACGCGGATTACTCAAAGAAGATCATCAGTTCTTGTCACAGAGAAACCGCTAATTGCTTGTGGATAAAAAAACAAACAAAAAAATTAATTAAAAAGAATAAACATTAAATATATACATATACTAATATAGATAAGGGATTTTCAAAAAATTTTAAAATTTAAAAGTAGATTAGTATATTATCAGTTGAAAAAATGAGTTTTTTAAGATTTTGTTTAAAAGAATCACAATTACATTCTTGAGAAAAATCTTTAGAAGTATTTAGAACTATACTATTCCATAAAAATGGTCCGCGGAATGAAATAAAAAAATTTCCAAAGTTAGTTTGAGAAAATGGCCGTCGAATTAAATTATCGTTCCTTAAAATATATTTATTTCTATCTCTGTGTAAATACAAGTTACGAAAAGAAACGGGTGATGGGTGGGTCTTGCATTTATACATATCATATAAAAGAGGCTTGGCGTGAGCAAAACGGTCCTTGAAATTTATAAGGCGTGCTACATGTTTCTGTTGCCGATAGAGAGGTTTAAGTTTACTTTTATAACTGCTACCCCAAGCAATGTTTGCACAATTAATATGGCAATGAATTAACGAATAATATAACTGAATTAAGGTATGTTTATCTAGAAAGTTTCTTATTTTGTATAAAATGCCTATACTCTTTGAAATTTTATTGCACAAGTTAGCAATGTGGCTTTTCCAATTAAGATTTTCATCGATATATACACCTAAAAATCTTGTCACTAGAACTCTTTTAATAATTATGTTATCGATAAAAAGAAAGCGTAAGTTACTAAGCAGCTAGTGCTTTTTACCATAAGGACGAAAAAGAATCCATTTAGTTTTATTAATATTTAATGATAGTTTGTTTAATCTAAACCATTCGGAAATTTTGGCTAGTTCAATGTTCATGTTGCTAAAAAGTGTAAAAATGTTTTTATGAGAAAGAAAGAAGTTAGAATCATCAGCAAACATAATTGTCATTAGGTTAGAAGCTTTTGGTAGATCATTAATATATATTAGAAATAGGAGGGGTTCTAATATGGATCCTTGAGGAACTCCACATGAAATATTTAACAAAATAGATGATACGTTATCATCCGCATAAACAAATTGTTTCCGATTATTTAGGTAACTTTTAAGCCAAATTAATATATTTCCAGTAATTCCGTACCAAATTAATATATTTCCAGTAATTCCGTACAACTTTTTAAAAAGAATTTTGTGATCAATAGTATCAAAAGCTTTTGCCAAGTCAATAAAAACACCTAAAGTAAATTGAGAATTTTAAAATGAGTCAGATATATTTCTTGTAAATTGTAAAATGGCATGTTCAGTGGAATTGTTTTTTTGGAATCCATATTGATTGCTGTATAATAAATTGTTTATAGTAAGATGATTATAAATTTTATTGTTCAAAATTCTTTCTAAAACTTTAGAGAATACAGAAAGTAGTGAAATTGGACGATAGTTACTTATATTCTCAACGTCACCACCTTTTAATATTGGTATGACTTTTGCTAATTTTAGAGCTTGTGGAAAAATTCCCTGTTTAATTGATAGCGAAAAAATCTTAAAGAGTATATCTTTTAAAACATCAAATGAACTTATAATAATGTTTCCGTTAATACTATCAGGGCCTACTGCTTTGTTAGATTTCAACATTTTAAATGCAATTTTAAACTCTTTAAAAGATAATTCAAAAGAGTTAGATCAATCATTAAGCTGTTTGCTATAGGAATGTTTTTTGCAAGATTTGGTCCTACAGACACAAAATATTTATTAAACTCTTCCGTAATTTGTCTTTTATCATATAAAAATTCATTATTATGTTTAACCATGTTTGGCAAAGGGTGAGATGTACTTTTTTTGCTGCCAGTAATTTCTCTTATTATAAACGAAGTGCGCTTAAAATTTAATTTATATTTACCTAGTAAATTTAAATAATATTTTTTTTTTGTTTTTTTTTTTAGGCTTTCAAAAAGTTTAACGTAATTTTTATATATAATTTTATTTTCATTTGTTTTACATTTTAAGTAATTAATGTATAATTTTTGTTTAATTTTTGAAGACTTACGCAAACCCTTTGTAATCCAAGGCGATTTAATACTTTTAGCTTTGAGATTTAAATTAACTTCAGGGAAATGAGTTTCGTAAATATCATAGAAAGTTTTAAAAAAGGAGTTGAAAACTAAGTTTGTATTATCAGAGGCGTTAATAAAGTTCCAATCAATTAAAGATAATTGTTCTTTAAAAGATTCAAGGTTTTTATTTGTAAAAATTCGCTTTTTGAAAACTCGTTTTTCATTAGGAAGTAATTTATTATCTATATTTATAGAAAAGAAAACAGGAAAATGATCAGATATGTCATTTTTAATTATGCCTTTTTTTAAGGATACGTTAAAAACATCAGTGGTTAAAATATTATCAATTAAAGAAACACTTGATTGAGTAATTCTTGTCGATTTGCTAATCAAAGGAATCGCACGATTTTCGAGAATGCCATTATAAAACTTTTTAATGTTATTATTGACGTGGTATTGAAAACAATCTAAATTCAGATCACCCAATAAGTAGATAAATTTATTTTCGCGGTTACTTTTTTTAATAACGTCATTACATAAAAACGAATTAAAATTTTTAACTTCACCTGAAGGTGGGCAATAACAGCAACTTAGAATTTTATTTTTTAATTTATTGGTTAAAATTTCATCGTTAAAACCTCTTTATCAGCATCAGTGATGCTCATGTCATGCCAGATAAAATATTGTAAGTTATTTTTAATATAAATAAGAACGCCTCCGCCACGCTTATTTGTTTTTCGTGCCAATGAAATTACATAAAAACCCGGCAGTTCAAAATTGGTAAAAGAATGAATTGGTTATCCACAAAAGAATGGTTATCCACAAGGTTGTTGAAAAATGTATAAAAAATATATTTTGCAACATTTGCGGTGAATTTGGAATTTTTATTTTCACTAAGCGTGTGATAATTAAAGAACTTATTTTCATACTGGGCATTATAATCAGATTTTACGTTTTCAGTATTTGATACTTTAGGGATATTTTTAAATAATTTACCGCAAGACTTATTGACGTTTTGTGTAGCTTAAGTGATAGATTTTAAACACGTGTTTTTATGATGTGGATTTAAACTATTATTTATGTTTTGATTTTGTTGATTTTCAAGAAATAAAAGTTTATCGTTAGATACTTTTAGGTCTTGAATAAGCTCATTTTGTATAATTATCTTTCTTTTAACAAACCTAATTCCATTTTTATTTCTATATTTTTGATCTGGATTGATTTTGAAATTCGTAATAAATCTTTTAATGATGAAGTTAGAAACTTATCGTCCACGTGCGCAATTTCTATATTCTTGCAAGAGATTTATGTCTTTGAAATCCCTTTGTGCAACTGATTTTCGCATAGAGTTATCGAAAAAATAATTATATCTTCTAAACATTTTGTTTTATTGTACCGTTTTCAAAGATTTTTATCTAATGGGTTTTCTGAATCTAACGTAATGTTAATCTCTCTGAATTGTTCACTACTAAAGCTATCCAGTACTTCAAAAAACATACGTTTACGGAGACTTCTTATTATGCTTTCTTTCACCGTATTTAAATTTTGTATTATAATATCTTTCGGGTGTGAACATATTTCTTCTAAGTTCTTCAAAAAATTGCATTCGAATGTGTTAAAGTCTGAGTTCAGATATACAAATATCTCACAAAGGGTGCGTGGTGCCATGCCGTATTTAAGTGTTATTCAATAAATAGTTTAACACTTTAAAAATAATCTTCATTATAATAAATATTCATAAACAGAGTTTGATAATTTTTTTTTTCTTTTAAAATTCATGTCTTACTCAAGCAATGCGCAAATGTGCAATCTAGTTTGCTGTAAAAAGTCATAGTTACAATGAAAAAACCGGGTGAATAAAAACAAGCAATTGCAATTTATTCAGTAACTGGCCCCCTTTACGTGAACAAAAACTTCTTTAATTTTGCTTAAACTTTTATTCACAAAGCTGAATAAAAGTTTTATTATTGCTGAACTCAGCGTTTTTGGAGAAAATTGCTGAGTTCAGCAATAATATATTTTTGGAGAATATATATATATATATATATATATATATATATATATATATATATATATATATATATATATATATATATATATATATATATATATATATATATATATATGTATGTATGTATGTATATATATTTTCAATTTTTATTTATTTATTTTTATTTATAATTTTTTGTGCTTTCTTGATTTTATATTTTTTGTTATTTTACAGCCGTTGTGCGGAAAGAAATCGAGAGATAGATATAAAAGGTTGATATTCTAATTAGGTTAAAGGGTGTTTTGTTTAAGAAAAACAAATTTTTATTAACACAATTAAAAAGTTAAAGGACTTTTACACCAACTGTATGTTACAAACATTAGATAACACTAATATGTTAAAATAATATATCATAAAATAAGGGCTGGCAATGATTCTCTAATCATAAATAACAATAATTTTGTTGTATAAAATAAAAAAATTTGCAGAGTAGAGGAAATCTTTACTAAACATGCACATCTTGTTTTAAGTGTTTTATTTTTAGCTCATGTGTAGAGATGTTCGGACTGATTGACGTTTTTCTGTTTGCCCGTGTTCGTACGGCCCGAACCACCGAACCTGTCGAACACGAGCAACAATAATTTTGTCAAACAACCCGGACAACTCGGACACCCTTAACACCGGACAGAAAAAGCTTTAAGTCATTGTTTTATTTTTAGCTCATGTGTTAAGTTTCAAATTTCCATTCTCTATTTGGCAAAAAACGTTCTTAATACAAAAATATTGACAGAAAATGTCCGCAGTGTTTCTATGGATATGATAATTATATTTTAAAGTAATAATATTCCTGATGTTTCTGGTAATTATCCTGATCACTGCCATTGGGTCAATTTTTGTGTTGCTTAACATATGGTGGCATCTGCTGTTCCATATTGCACTCATGATGGTTTGAGTGAGAGTCAACAGCAGCTGCAAAGTAGGTTTTTTCTCCGATAAATTCGCTGTTTTAATTGAGAAAATCGAATTTATCGGAAAAAAGTTATTTTGGGATGTCAAGGAGTTTTACATGTTTAAAACACTCCCATATTTCAACAGAAGGAGGACAGTAGGCAAAGATATGAACATTGTCTTAAATTTTTCCACAAGTTTTGCATTTGTCACTTTTAACGATCTGTTGTCTTGTGCTTTTGGCTAGCAAGACCACAGATGTTAGAATATTGTGTAAATAACGAAAGAAAATATTTTGTATCGGTCCGCATGCGTGGGAAGTAAAGTTTTTTTTCCAAAAATTTGGGTCCACGGCATTGTCGTTTTTGTTGAACTATTCTAGAAAAGTTCGGCTGGCACGATTGTCTTTTTGTTTTTTGCCACTTCTAAGTAAAAAATTTTTTTTTGATTTTAAGGAGATGTTAACCAGGGACCCGTTTTTGCCTAATATTTCAATTGTTTTTTTGTAGTACTGAGAATTTTTGTTGTCCCAATGTTTTGGAAAATTGTTCTGTTTTAAAAATTCCAGCTTTGGTTTTGGTTCGTAAATTTTATAAGTGAACTCGCCAACCAATTCTTTGAAAAGTAGTAATAATGCGGAGAGTTTTATCCTCTACGCATTCTTTCAGTTGAAAGAGTGTTTTAAGGCAAAGTGCAAGACTTTGCTCTTTTGGTGATAAAATTCCGAAACTCCCACTTATGACGGGTAAAAAAAGTGCCTCTTTCTTGACCGGATTGAAATTAGTCTTTGCTACAGATCTTTGAAAACAGCTCTGTGCAGACGTTCTATTACCCATTCGGGAATGGGCAGCATGTTTGCCAGAAACCACACTTTTAACATTGCTAGCGTTTTTATTGACATAGTCTTTTCCCTAAGTGATAAAGTACGTAGTCCCAGAAACTTGAGTTTCTTCTCTACTTTGTTTAGAGTTACTAGCCAGTTAAAGTTGGTAGTTTCGCTCAGTCTGGTGTAAAAAGTAACACCTAATATTTTGAAACCGGTGTCATTGTTCCACATTGTTACCCAGAATTGGACGACATATTCAATTCTGGGAACATTTTCGGATCAAAACCCCCAAGAGCAAGATCCTTGGTTTTTGAGGCATTGATCACTGAACCACTTGCTTTTTCAAACAGCTTTACTTTTTCGAAAAAATAGCGGACAGATTTCACGTTCCTGGCAAAAAAGTTCGAATCATCTGCGTACTGGTGTAGTTTAAGAGGTTTTGTTGTCCTTGGTAGTACCTTCTATTATGCTGCTCTTATCACCAAATCGAGAGCTTTGGCGACAAAAACATAATCCGCAATTCAGAACAGATGCCGAAACTTGAATATAAAATCTGAATATAAGGTGTTAATAAAAGACACAAAATTTTTGGAGAATTTGAAGTAGAAACGCTCGATCGACTTTGTCAAACGTCTTTTCTTGGTCTTTTGATAAAATAAAACATGGTAAATTTTTAAATTTCGCGTAATCTATAAGATTACGGAATAAATGTAAATTTGAGAATATTGTTCTACCTGGAATTCCGCAAGTTTGATTTGGTTCTATAATTTTCCCATTACTTTTGCAAGTCTTAGGGCCAGCGCTTTTGTGATTATTTTGTAATCAGTGCCAATTAAGGATATGGGCCTCCAATTTTTGCATTCAGTAAGATCTCCTTGTTTGGGAATCAGTAAAATTATTGATTTTTTCATAGAGTTGCTGGTGTTTTTTTACGAAAAGTATTTGGTAAGAAAGTTCTTCAAAATCCTTTTCTAAAATGTGCCAAAAAAATGTGTAAACTCAGCTGAAAGTCAGTCATAGCCCGGAGATTTTAATGCACGAAACAAAACTAATCGAAGAAGGAGAAATACCTTCAATATTTACACCAAAGCTAAATTATGCAAAGACAGCCAAAACTATGTCTTGTTGCACATCACGAAACATTTGAGTGATGATGAAAACAAAAATTTAAACATCCGCCTAGCCGGCGTGGAGCTAATAGAAGCCCTTTTTAAACTTGAAAGTTTAATTTAAATCTAAAAAGGACTTCTTTAAGTTCCGCGCCGATTAGGCGAGTGTTTAAAATTTTGTTTTCATTATTACCCAAATGTTTCGTGATGTGTAACAAGACATAGTTTTGGCTGTCTTTGCATAATTTAGTTTTGGTGAAAAAGTTTTTACAATATGAAACAAGAGAGTTGAGTATTTCACCAGGTTCACTTGTCAAAGTTCCGTCATTCTTGCAAATTTCGGTAATTGACTTGTTTCGCTGTTGAATTTTTTCCAAGTTATATATAAACTTGGAAGGTGTAATAAACACTCCGGAAACTTGAGTAAGGAAAGAGCATCGCGTTTTTTTTAATGCTATCTAAATTCAGGTTAGCGTTTTGTCGCTCCCGTAAGATTTCGTTTTTGATCCTTTTGATGTGCTTTTTGTTTTTCGCACTTTCCTGTATTAACTCAGCCCTATGTTGTGACTCAGCCCTAACAAAAAGTTTGCAGTTGTCCCACCATTTTAAAATTGACTTATAGGACCGTTTTTTATTTTGCCAATCTTGAATTAAGAGTTTTCTGCTATGCACCTCTATTTCCAAAAAGGAACAGTTTAATTTCCAGTATCCTGGTCCTCTCCAAGTTTTACTAAAACTGACGGTTGTTGTTAAGAACTCGTGGTCGGAAAAGGGGTTGGTGAGAATTTCAATGTATGTTGCTTTTTTGTAAATTTTATCAGGGCAGTAGATTCTATTAAGTCTACATTTTACCTTCTGATTTCGCCATGTGAATTCTCATTTGTTTGAAAATTTAAAGCAAAAAACATCTACTAGGCTATACTTAACTTGGAAGACCTCAGTTTCGTCAATGTTATAGGTGTAATTTTTAGCGTTGTTTATGCTTTCTGTGCCCAGAGGCAGGCTTTCGACCGTGTTGAAATCTCCGGCCAACAGGACGGGTAGTCCTGTGTTCTGCGAGAAGTCTCCAAGGTTGCCGAAAAAAGGCGCTATTCACTCGGCACATTAGGAGCGTAAATATTCAGCACCTGCATTTCGTGTTCATCAAATTTTATCATGACGTTTAATATTCTCCCGTTATTGTCCATTTTTAGTTTGTTTAAAGACATTTTGGATTTAGAGAGAACCGCAACCCCACAACAGTTATGACTTAGACCAGAGTTCCAAATAGACTCGCCAGTCCATTTGTCACTCCACTGTTTAACAGTGGAAGGTCCGGATTTTGTTTTCTGAAGGAGATTAAGTTCGAAGGTGGACTTTTTGAGAAACCCAAAAAAGTTGTCGCGTTTGTCTTGGTCATTCAGACCGTTTATGTTGCACTGAACAATTACTCAAAAAACGCTGAGTAAGGAGTCGTCCATAAAGTACTTACGCCAAAAATATTGAAATTTGACCCCCTTCCCTCCCCCTGTTGCCATGCATACTTATAAGTCTCCAACCCCTTAAAAAGTACGTACGTATTTCAAATACCTCCCTCCCACCCCCTTCCCTACTTTTCAATAAAAAAGTTTATTGAAAAAAAAAATAGGTGGAGGAGGTACATTAGATACTTTATATGACCCCAAAGCCCTTTGTTTGCGGCATAGGGATCTCTATTTAAAAAACGTCTTTAAATATATACAAATATTAATTTTGATAAAATTACTAATTAACTTGTGTATGCTTATCCGATATATTAATGTTATGAACCTGAGTAGCGGAGACCGGAGTTCAATTCCCGGTTATGTCATATTGCATTATCTTTTGTTTAAATGACTGATCAAATAAAAATAAACTATACTTAATGTGGAAGTTTTTTTCAGGTACCTATCATTAGAAAGTCCGTATGTCAAGACCGTAGACAACTTTTTTTGATGTTTGAGCTAAGCAACTTTGAAACATGAATTATAAACTTTATAAGAAATTTGAAATTCGTCGATAAATATAAATTATATTTAAGATTGAAAAAAAAAACATACGTGACTCGTTGCCCTCTTATTTGGGGCTGGGGGGCTAACGTTTTTATGTTGTTCCCAGTCTCCAATCACCGCAATTTTTTGCATAGCAGCCTTTTTTTTTTTTTAATTTTATTTGTGTGCCCCAAGAAGTCCTTACGGTCTTATGACAGAGCACCGCGGATGAGCATTTAATTGGAAGTTCGAGCCTCCTTACTAACCGATGTCGCAAAGCTTGCACAGAGGTGGGGTTTTAACCACGGATCTCTTGTTTCTTAGGCAAGTCCTCGTTCCTCATATATATAAACGTACTTAATAATGGATTTTTTTTCATGTTTCAGAGATGCTTTGTTCAAACATCGAAAAAAACTGTCTACGGCCTTGTATATAAATATATATATATATATATATATATATATATATATATATATATATATATATATATATATATATATATATATATATATATATATTCAGTTGGTTTCATATAGAGTTTAAAGTCTATAGTGCCATCTATATTCTTTTCTAGAATGACATCCTTGATGTTTATGGATCTTAGTGAGCAGCTAATGGTAAAGTGTATGTTCTTATTCCGGCTATTTACAAATTTCTTGAGGCTTTCCAGATATTCAAAGGTACCGTAAAATGTTAAAAAGATTTAAGTATCTTTTAAATACAATGATATTTTTTCTAAAAACTGAGCAGATTTTCTTGTCTAGCTCTCCCATAAATATATTGATATAAGGAGGGTCATTCTTGTATCCGTTGATGTTCCAAATTTTTGACGGAAACTAAAATACGCTATTTGGGAGAACTATTATTAACAGCTTGCTAAAGTATGAGGAAGGTAAAATGGATAAAAGGATTTTTTTTAAGTATGCATGATGGGTTTCAGCCATTGGTTGAAGGTATTTAACAACATATTCGGAGATATTATTTGTAAGCCCTTTACAGTATAATACAATCTGTCTTAATAGAATACCTTCCTTTATAATAATGGGGTTCTTACTTCTTTTGAGGAAAGCACAAAGTTTGCCACTTTCTTGCTGATGTTGGTCTCCCTTGAAGTTGATTTTTTTTGTTACTTCTTTGAAAATGTTACTGTTAGGGTCTCGCTCGTCATAGGTGTAATGCTTTGGTCTATGGCCGTGCACTCACTCGATTTCATTTCAACAATACTTCTAAAGGTTTTTAGGGTTCTTTTTGATGTGCTTTCAATGATAGTGCAAAACCTTTTAAGTTTTTCGTTGTTATCAGTTAGTGGTGTCCAGTCTTAGTTAGGTCTTGTGAAAAAGATGTTTAACTTCCGTTTTCTCCACTTTCTCTACCCCTACTACTGCTGCTACTATTTTCTTGTTTTCGTTTTTGCTTATTTTTTGTTGTTCGAAAAACGTCTAACAGTATATTCTTCTTTGAAATTTCTCAATTTGCCGTTAGTATAGACTATAAATAGGTTTCTGAAGTTTTGTTATCCATTTGAGCCCTCTCTCAAAAGTATCTAGTTCATCTTTTAGAGACGTTTTAGAGAGATTAGTAACAGAATTTCCTTACATTTTTTTCTTGCCTCGGATATCGATTTCTTCCGTAATCGGTTATATTTATTATTAAGTTCTTAGTTCTATTTAGGCATAAAAAATACTTTATGTGAGAACCTTTGATGGTGTTGACATCAATTGCTGCTGGAGGCTAAAATAGAAAGAAGTGAAAGGATATAGAGAAATATATAGTTAAACCAGCATTACCATTAGGTCTGTGTCAATATATGCAAACCATTAGGTCTGCAGCCATTAGGTCTGCAAGTCTTGCAAAGTCTTGCAAAATATTTTGCAAGACATGCACAATTGTAAAGTCTTGCAAATCTGCAAGTCTTGCGAAAGGTCTGCAAACCATTAGGTCCAGCAAACCATTAGGTCTGTATCAATATATAATGAATACATATCAGTTTATTTATTTTCATTATTATGTTGGTATTTAAAATTTATTTCATTTTGTACCCTTATTGATTCGAGTTCAAAAAATATAACTCCAATTCTTTGTAAACACCAATTCTCATAACCAGAGTACCAATCTTCTTAAAATGTGAGCCTATCGGCAACAAGGTAGTATTACTAATCATTTAATTTCGAGTTATTTACAGTCCTTAATATAATTATTTGTTTTGTAATATTGAATATGGTCTTTAAGATACGGGAATTATGCACGATTAAATATATATACTTGGGTGACTTTTAGAGGGTTGGCTAAATTTAATTACAGAAATAAAATTAAAGGAAAAGAAATACGTGCTTCATGCAAGGGTGTTGTTTTTTGAACACTTTGTTGGTAGAGCATAACGGTTAAAAAAAGGCAAAGAGAAGGGCCATCCTATTAGCTTCTTTACTAATGCAAACCATGCAAGACCACCAAAAAACGCAAAAAGTATGCTAAACCACGTGATAAGCAACAATGAAATCAGTTTAATGAGGCAAAAAGCAATAAGAGTGGGCCACCAAATCAGTTAGCGGTGCATTTTCTACCCGAAAACTTGCCCAGAATTGGGATTCTTTGTTTCTGAGGCAAGTGCATTACCACTGCTGCTCTCTCTCTCTCTATATATACATAGTCAGAGCCGCCTATACGGGGGAATGTCTGAGTGGGAGGGGGATATTCCACCCCCTTTCTCCAAAAGAAGTTGATTTTCAAGTTATAGTCGGTTTTTATACAAATTTAGTCGGCTAGTCGGGCATTTGACACAATTCAGTCGGGTAAATTTTAGTTTTAAGAAATTTTTTTTTTCAATTTATTATTATTTTTTTAAAGCCAGTCCACGGTCGTTTGCAGGAGGAAAGTTATTATACGCATGCGCAGTGGAATTACATTTATTGAAGAATTTTTAAAATGTCTACGGTAACAGCGTTATGAAAACTAATCATTGACAACGAGTAGTTTGTTCAATTTTAGATAATTAAATAGGTTTTTAACTAGTTTTTTCATGAAATTATTTTGAAAATAACTTGTAGCTGTACGAAGAAATTTTTCAAATAAAATGCAAGACCTCTGATTGTGAATAATATCTACTTTCAGCTAAAGCAACTTTAGTGTTTTGTTTACAATTTTAAACCTTTTTTAAAATATTTTTGAGCGTAGAAATTTTTTAATTTAAATTTATTCAGCAAGATGAACCTTTTATCTTTTTTGTATTTTTTGCTTATATGAGGATTCAATTTTTTTTGCAGGGTTAAAAGAAAATCTTAATCATTAAACATTTGTAACCTGTTGCTATGGTACTCTTTTCCGATGTGGCTATATGTGGCATATAAAAATATGTATAAATGTATATATATGTATATATATATATATATATATATATATATATATATATATATATATATATATATATATATATATATATATATATATATATATATATATATATGTATAGTGCTCAATATTCTTAAAGAAGAGAGCATAATATTGTTATATGTTAGTAACATAATATTTTTATTTGTTAGTAACATAATATATATATATATATATATATATATATATATATATATATATATATATATATATATATATATATATATATATATATATATATATATATATATATATATATATATATATATATGTAAATTAGTAAAAAACACTTATATAACTTTTTTCTTCAACTTTAAGTTTCACCATTGCTGGATCATCAGGAAGAGTTACTAAATTTAAAAAAAATTCAATTTATAGAAAAAATTATTTTACAGGAAGTTATAAATTATTATAACTAAAAATAAAAATTTTTTTTTTTAAATTACTATATTTTTTTGGTTAACGGGAAGTTACAGAAAGTAATTATTGAATAAATTTCTTTGGAATGGGGATAATTTAATTTGGTCATTTGTTTTTATAATTTTTTAAGAGGTATTTTTTTTCGTGTTTACATTTAGAAATTAATTCAAATTTTTAATTTAATAAATTTTCCTGATTTAAATGAGTAATTATTTCAAATTTTTCTTGCAAACATAGCATACATTTTTTGGAAATGTTATTATTTAGCAGGGCATTTAATATTGCTCTGTTCTTTAAGAACATTGAACACTCTATTTGTAAAATACACTAACATAATTTACACACACACACACACACGCACACACACATATATATATATATTAGGGTACTGCAAATCGACATTTTTTGTTCCGAATTGAATCTCAAAGCAGGTCTTGATTTGCGAATTGAATCAGCAATTCGTGGTAAACCAAATTTAAGCATTTTTTTTTCCAAAAAAATAAAAATCTTTCTTTGATTAAATTCTTCTTGCCCGGATTATATTTTTGGCCTTTGTTTAAAAGTGATATTAGAACTATTTTCATTTACTCTTACTCCACCTGGGGTAAAAACCCATTTCAATTGCATTTTAGCTTTATAAATCTAAAAAAATATCAACATTCGCAAAATAAAATATGATTCAAAAAAACTTGAATCTTTTTTTTTCGACTCAATCGAAGCAACACTTGATTCGCGAATCGAATCAATTCGCAAGGCTCTAATATATATATATATATATATATATATATATATATATATATATATATATATATATATATATATATATATATATATATATACACATAAACATACATATATTATTATGCACTCTTATTTATGATCAAAATTTTGAATTTTATTATTCCAGGCTTTCGATTTAGTCAATAACTTCAAATAAATCAACTGTATTGCCTGCTTCAAAGAAATACCATTGGTTATGATTTTGATTTTATCAATTGAATGCTATAATTTTGATTCTATCTATTGAATCATCAGTCTGGTTTTGTACATATTGATTCAAAATTAATAAATTATGATAAAAATTGATTTAAAACAAACAAATATTATAGTATATATTTTTTTAGTATTCCAACCATATTTGGGTCTTGAAAAGGAAACTAACCTGTTGTAAAGAAGGGAAAAATAAACTAAAGCAGAAAGACTTTTTCTTGGAACTCGATATAAATATTTTTTGTATTTCGTGTTTAAATTTTTTTATTTTTTAATGTTTTTTAGCTTGAAACTGTTAAAATCAATATGAATATATTTAGAATATTTTTTACATAAAGATTGAAGATTGTGTTGAAATACATGCAACAGTCAACATTTTAATGAGAGAATTTGTTGTGTTACTTGCTAATGAATCTTCATATAATAAATATTCTTGGCATTGAGGACAAATTGCTTTACTAATTGGCTTGAACTTAATATTTTCTACAATACAAAATAGGCAGAAAAGATGCTCGCATTTTTTTAAAGTTAAAGGTTGCTTTGGAATTTTACCGCATATATATATTACATAAGCAATGTTGCAAATGTGGATTTAACTCATTATTTAGCTCTGATATATCTATGTCTTCATCTTGTATTATGGTTATTGCTTCTTTTATGGTAGTGAACATTGCAAATGTCCACATCTTTGAATCATTTTTTTGGCGGCCACTACATCTTGCTTTATTTCTAGATTGTTGTTTAGAAACTACTAAACCTTTTCTAAGCTTACTTTACTGATTGGCAAGTAAAACAGTCATCACAGTGTGGTTTCCACTTAGTACAGAGACCAAGGGCAGTTGATGTTTTTCTTGAAAGCACATTGTTCATTGTACAATAACATTTTTTACACATTTTTGGAGGATGGACAATTTCCAAATCTGTCATTTCAACATGAAACAGCTTCTCTAATTTTACTTTAAGAATTTCTCCTATAAAATAATGCTTTTTACCAAGTAACTGTCCACAAACTCTGCAAATGAGTTTAATATTTTTGTTGTGAAGTTCCATTTTATTTAATATTAGACTATATAAAAAATTGTATATATATATATAATTATAAACAAATTTATTTTTTACAAATCCTTGTAATTCATCCATATTTATCAACCAATTCCTATTTATTTATTCTCTTTTCGAGATCTCTTTCTCTATTTCTCTTTATATATATATATATATACATATATATATATATATATATATATATATATATATATATATATATATATATATATATATATATATATATATATATATATATATATATATATATATATATACATCGGAAAGGAGTACCGTAGCAACAGGTTACAAAAAGTTAACAATTAAGATTTTATTTTAACCCTGCAAAAAAAATTGAATCCTCATATAAGCAAAAAATGCAAAAAAGTTAAAAGGTTCATTTTGCTGAATAAATAAAAATTTTAAAATTTCTGCGCTCAAAATTTTTTTTAAAAAGGTTTAAAGATTATAAACAAAAACAGTAAAAGTAGCTTTAGCTGAAAGTAGATTTTATTCACATTCAGTTGTCTTGTATTTTATTTAAAATATTTCTTAGTACAGCTGCAAGTTATTTTCACAATAATTTCATTTAAAAAAATAGTTAAAAGTCTATTTAATTATCTAAAATTAAACAAGTTACTCGTTGTCAATGATAAGTTTTTAAAAACGTTGCATCCGTAGCCATTATTAAAATTCTAAATTATTTTTAACTCTACTGCGCTTGCGTATAATAACTTTCCACTTATTTCTAAAGTCTAAACGACCGTGAGTCGGATACTTTTTAAGGATTCAACTCTCCCCCTTTCCCCTCACTTATTCTACTCGTAGAATTACGTATGTATATAGCTAATACTTGAAAAAATTAATTTTATAAGAGTTCTGGAGATTGATTGAAATTGAATAATGCGTTATTATTATTTATATATATAGTTATATATAACGCATACATTTTGCTGTCTGGAGTGTTGCTATATTTTATGTATGGATTTGATTATCCATAAGAACCCAGTGTTTTATGAGGTGTTTTATGAGATGTTTTAGTTTATTATTGAGATGTAAAGAAAATCGTTAATTTGAATTGTGCTTTTTGCGACTGAACCGGGTATAATAAACTCAGTTTTTTATGTGTTTAGTTTGATAAAAAGGTTTTTGCATTGTATTTGAACTTTATTAACCAAATCTTACAGCTCAGAAAAAGTAGGACTTTGTAGGACTATATCGTCTGAATTAAGTGAAGATGTTTTTCTTACTGCTATCTTTTTCTCAACTTAAATCAGCAATGTTTATCTTGGGAGAGATGCAAGGTGTGAAATCTTAATTAATAGTATTTGAAAAATGTAATTATGTGTAATCTGTAATTGTAAGCAATAATACAGGTGTATATACCACTTTCTGTTGATCCAACTTTGCAATCTGAAACAATTTGACTTAATATACATTCAGTGTAGATATTGTAGATATATGGCAATAAATGTATTCTTGTCACGCGCCTTGAGTCAAATGGAAATGATTTGATTTATGCCCAAGGAATGGTATATTAAGATTACCCGAGCGGAATAATGATTATAGTTCGCAAACTACTGATAGCGGTATCTTTTCGATATAATAAAGTTTTTAAACAAAAGTCCCAGTTACAGCTATCGAAGGTTTTATTTGCATCGAAACCACAGATATATACAGATATGAGTTGTTATTATTGTTAATAAATTGTTATCAGTTTATTTTTTACAGTTTTATTGTTTCATTTAAAAGGAATTCTGCATGAATTGTGTAACTATTTGCTTTTTTTATCTAATATTTCTAGACATACTTGCAGGGCTGCTGAGAGGGAAAAGCAAAAGGGGCATACGTGCCCCGGACTTCTTTATAAGAATCATGTTTATGACATTTGAGGTATTAAACTGGATTACTGGCTGGCTAGCTGATAGACAACAATGAGTAATCGAAGAGTAAACATTCAATTAGAGAAGAGTAGTGGTGTCTCTCAATGATCAGTTATTTCATCACTGCTATCGTGTTCTTACTCAATAACTTACCAGATTGCATTTATTACTAAACCAAGTTATACGCCGATGATTACAAGATCATAAGAGTTATTGATGTTTATCGAATTTTCCTCGTTTTATGAAAAACTAAAAGCCGACATCGACGGCGCTGTTTATTAGTTGCACAACTGACTCGTAAATTTTAGCGTGTTAAAGAGCTAAGTAATGCAAGTTGATTGTCGGAAAAACTAACTAACAATATCAGCACAATGGCTGATATTGATGATAACGGACGCAATCTCATTTTAACATGCTGTAAATTAAACCCCATCTAGAGTTTTGTATACAAGCTTTTTATCCCATTTCAAACTGCAATACAAAATTGCACATCATTTACAATAGGTTGAATAATATATTTTGCAACTTTTGTCTTTCTCATCAAACTCAGCATGTAGTTTAAGAAAAATGACCTGTTTGAAACTAACGAATCAAAGGTTATCCAGAACGTCAGCACCTTTTTACAAACCGTGTTGTAAACCGTTGGAATAAATTAGTGCAGGATGAAGTTGATGCAGTTTCGCAAGATGGAAGGTTTATAACTTTTTGGAAGCCAGAGGGCCAACTCAGGTTTTCGCTAAAATAATGGCAAAAAGATCATGGTAAATTAAGGTTTATAGCTTTTTTTCCAATCTATATACAAAGTAAATTTATATGCATGTTAATTTTTAACACAACACCACAGATATGTCACAGAAGGTGAACAACTTTTAAGTAAACTAAAACTTATTAAATAAAAGATTACAAAGCCACTATAGAACTGGAAAAAAGCAGGAAAAGTAAAAAGCAAGAAAAGTGCATTTTCAATATTAATTTCAAAGAATCTGTCTATTAAACCCAATCAATGAATATTAAAGGTGTTGCATAAGTGTTGTTTAATCCAGATGCGGTTTATAAAAATATAGATAAAAGTTAATTAGAAATAAAAACACGATCATTAACTTGCATAATCGTACATGTTTTTAATTTAAATTCCTTTTAGAAATATGCAAACTTATAGGGGCTCCTAATTGCTGCTATATCCCGGGCGTCATAAAAGCTCTCAGCGGCCGTTCATACTTGCATGATATTTTTATATTCAAATTTTTGTATTAAAATAGGCATGATACTAATTCCAAGATATATTCCGGTTATATGGATTACACTATGTAACACAATTTTTGTTCCTGGCTTCTAAGTGTTATATTTCAATAGCTTATGTCTAAAGTATGGAAAAAAATTACTTCATTAAGCACAAACTTTGCTTACACGACAACAGCACAAAGAAAAATAGAACAATTATTTTCATTTTCGTCATTATGACCAGGTAAAAACAAAAATTGCACAAGGAATAGACAAACAGTTGGAGAACACTCAACAAGATTCAGAAATGTTTAGATTTTCTAGATTTACAATTGTACATTAAATCATTCTCTCGAAGTAGCTCCCAAATGTAGTCTTCCATCATGTTTTCTTTATACTGCTCAAAGTCCAATATATCTTGATGAAAGTGCTTGCCTTGCTTCTCGGAGTAAGCGTCCGTGTTCTTCTTGAACATGTCGAGATACAAATCAAACATATATGGACTTTCAGATATACTTTGCATCCCATTTTCGCGTAGTTATTTATGAAAGTCTGCACCAACTCCTCATAGTTTTCAGCTTTATGATTACCTAGAAAACCCTGAACAACTGCAACAAAAGTGCTCCAAGCAGCTTTGTTGCAGTTGCTCAAGCTGTTGTCTCCTGAAGATGGTCGATGCCGCCTAGAAGGAGTTAAAACAGGCAGATTGGGGCTGTGTGGTACTGGGGTGATAGAAGAAGGTATTTTTTTTTTTTTTTTAAATATATATTTGCTGTTTATATAATAAGAAAATATAGTTACAAAGAAACATTTACATACAAAAAAAGTTGATTTATAAAAAACAGGCAGGGGCTCAAAGAAGATATGGATGACTAAAGTCACCACAATCTTTTCATAGAGCCCCTATGTGGGCTTTACAAGTTTAAAATAGAATAAGATTGTTAAAAATACTATGTACAGTTCCAATATAATAAAAAGATAAAAACTTTCATAAATATTTACATTTAAAGAAAGAAAGTAAATAGTATCAATATAATTTTAACGATAGTCATTTAAAATACTGACAAATTATTTTAAAGATAAAAATAAGAGACAATCAAACAAAAAAAATAAAAATAGAAAAAACTAAGAATAATGGAATTCGATGTTCATTTAGAAAAATTAAAAAATTATTTATAATGTTTAAAAATTTCATTTTTTATTAGAAACTTAAAGGAGTTTAGTGATTTTACCGTATTTAAATGTTTAGTTTTTTGAAATGTGTTCCATAGTTTCGGTCCACGGTATGCTATTCCATATTCAGAATACTTGCTCCTAATTCTAGGCAATTTATAAGTATTCCATTGATTTATTTTAAGAGAGTAATTATTGTTAACATTTTTTGTAAATTTATTATTAAAGGTTTTTGGAATCAGGCTGTTATTATATTTATACATAAAAATTAAGTGTTGGTAAATATTAACTTCATATATACTCATCATTTGCATGTCTTTCATTAGTGGTTTTGCATGTTCATATTTTTTTTTGTTATATATAAGTCTGCATGCATGTTTTTGTAGAGAAAATATTTTTTTAAGTTTTGTTGGTTGAGTACTAGCCCATATAATATTGGAATAGTAAATAAAACAATGTATTAGGCCAAAATATACTAGTTTCAGACTTTCTGATGTTACATATGGGCGAATACGGTACATCAAACCAATTGTTTTACTAATTTTTGATTGGATATAATTTATGTGAGGAAGCCATGATAAATTTTCATCAATAAGAATTCCTAAGAACTTTATTGACTCATTTTTTTCGATTAGTTTATCATCTAAAATTAAATTTGGTAATTTTAAGGGAAGGTTTTCCTGTTGTGATTTTTTATGGAATAGAGTATACTTTGTTTTATCTACATTGAGTGACAGTTTATTAGCCTTAAACCATTCACTGACATTCCTTAATTCATAGTTCATGTCAGAGTAAAGTTGCCTAATGTCACTGTTCGATAAGAAAAGATTTGTGTCGTCAGCAAACATTATCGCGTTAAGTTTTGCTGAAGCATTATGCAAATCGTTTACATAGATCAAGAACAGCAAGGGACCAAGAATTGACCCTTGCGGAACTCCACACATAATTTTTAGTTCACCTGATTCCTTATTAATAACATATTGTTTTCTTTCAGTGAGATAGCTTTTTAACCAATCATAGATTTTATTTATTACTCCATAGTGTTTAATTTTTTCTAAAAGAATGAGGTGATCAACCGTATCAAATGCTTTTGATAGGTCAATAAATAATCCTAGAGTAAAGTTATTGTTTTCGAATCCTTTAGTAATTTTGTCTACTATTTCAATTATTGCGTGTTCAGTTGAATGGGTTTTTCGAAAACCAAACTGTTTTGTGTAAAATAAATTATTTTCATTAAAATGGTTATAAATTCTATTATAGATTACACGTTCAAATATTTTGGAAAATACAGAAAGTACTGATACAGGTCTATAATTAGAGATTTCTGACTGATCATTGTTTTTGTAAATTGGGCATACTTTTGCCAACTTTAGTGCTTCAGGGAAAATACCTTCATTAATTGAAAGTTTTATAATATGAATCAAAGGTCTGGAAATGTAATTTTTGTTTAAAATAACTATATTACTAGAAACGTCATCAAAGCCAGGTGATTTATTTTTTTTAAGAAAAGAAAAGGCTGTTTCATATTCTTTAAGAGAAAAGTCGCTATCGTGAAGTATTACGTCATTTAACGATTTAAGATATAATTGAAATGAGTTGGGTGTGGTTATAATTTTTTTAGCAAGGTTCGGGCCAATATTTGTAAAGTATTTATTTAACTCATTCGAGATTTTTAAAGGACAATAAATAACAGTTTTATTGATATTTATTCTTTGAGGCAGTAAAGCCGTAGTTATTTTGTTTCTTCCCATTATATTATTAATTACATCCCATGTTTTTTTTACATCGAATTTGTTTTTTGTAAGTTCTTCACTATAATAGTTTTTTTTAGCTTTCATGAGAAGATTTTCGTAAAACCGTTTATATTTTTTGTATATCTTTTCATTATCTTCACTTCTGTCTTTCAAAAATTTATTGTAAAGTTTTTGTTTATTTTTTGAACATTTTATGAGAGTTTTATTCATCCAAGGATTTAGTATTGTTTTTTTTTTAATTATTTTTAATTCTTATGGGCAGGTTTTGTTATATATATCAAGAAATATTTGTAGAAAAATATTAAAAGCTTCATCTGTATTATCACATTTAAAAACCTGATTCCACGTCTCTTGCTTTAGTTTATTAGAAAGATTATTCTTATTAATTGTTGATAGGTTGCGTTTTTTTAGAGTTATAATTTTAGAATCCCCTTTGGATGTGACATTTAAAAGATTTATTTTAATGTATATTGGGAAGTGATCACTAATGTCAGTTTTAAAAATACCTGTCTCAAATGACGTTTCTATATAATTATTAATAAAAATATTATCGATTGCAGTTGCAGAGCTTTTTGTTACCCTAGTTGGTTTATTTATAACTGGTAAAATATTATATTTGAAAAGCATATCAAAAAAAGATTTTGTTTTTGGAAATTTTTTATAAGTCAGAGCGTTCAAATTTATGTCACCAGCAATATACAAACTTTTTTTTTCTTTATTTGTATTTAGTATTTTTAATAAATTCTTCAAAACATTCAATTTTACCACTCGGCGGTCGGTATACGCACCCAATTACAATGTTTTTGTTTTTGTCACTAATTATTTCAATGAATAGACTTTCATAATTAAGATTTGATGAGCATAATTTATTTTTTATTTTGTATGAATATAACTCTAAAACATATATACCAACGCCTTCTCCGTTTTTATTACTTCCTCGCGGTTGACTAATTAGCTTATAATTAGGTAATTAGTAATTAGAATTAGAATCAAGTGTATTTTCATGCCAAGTCTCTGTAAGGGATATGACATCAAACGTGTAATTTATAATATTTAAAAATTCCTTAAACTTGTCAAAATTTTGATTTATGCTCCTAATATTTACATGTAATATAGAAAATGAATTTATTTCTTTTTCCCCCTTAAATTCATAAGGATCAAAATACGGTGTTTTCATTAAATTCCTTTGAATTTCTTGAAAAATATTTGTGTTATTTAATAAATTGTCTTCAAAAGGGTCAAAATTTATATTTTCAAAACCTTGTTCAGAAACATTATTCGAATCCATTTTTAAATATAGTAAATATGAATAAATTTAACTATTAATATATTAATAAATAAACTATTCACCTTGAAATATTAAATTTTCTGTTCTTTCAGAGTTTTTTTGTTGAAATTCATGGACAATTAGTTTATTATACACAACTTTAGCATAATAACCATTTTGTCTATGAATTTTTGCCTTAGCAAATAACTCTTTTCGAACTTTTCTAGTTGTACTACAATAATCTTCATTAATAAAAATATTGGTACCTTTTAGCTTTGATGCGTTATCAGTGATCGTTTTTTTGTCCTCGTAGTCATGCAGTTTCATAACAATTGTTCGTTCGCGATTCTCGTTTGAAACTCCCACTCTATGCGCTCGTTCTATTTTGATTTCTCTTTTGATATTAAGATTTTCAGCAAATAATTTCCTTACTTTTTCTTTGGTTTTTTCCCAATCTTTTTCGTCTCTACTCTCAGGCAAACCATCAAGACGCAAATTGTTCCTTCGATTTCGATCCTCTGCATCAACAGATTTTAGCTTTAGGTCGTTGTTGTCTGTCGAAATTTTTCCCTGTATTATCTTTACGCTGGATAACTCTTCTTTAACTTTACTAATTTTTTCATTTACACTTTTAACCTTATCGTCGCAGGCATCTCCAACGAATGTCAAGCCAGCTTTGATATCGTCAAGATCTTTCCTTACTTCTTGAATGCTTTTTTGAACTGAATCAAACTTTATATTAATCATTTTAACTGTTTCTGTAAAGAACGACAATATCGTCTCTTTTTGTAAGTTCAGTAGTTCTCTCACCATTACCATTGAAACAACCTCAGCATTGCTCATTTTAATTTAATTTTGATAAAAAAAATTCCGATTTTAAAGATAATTAAATACTAAAAACTCAGAAATACTAAGACTATTTTTTATTATTTCTTACGCTGCAAAAACACGTCTGTTCATAAAGAAAGCATGCCGCAAAAAAAAATGTATGTCTGGATAAACAATCTAAAAGGTATTTTTGCCGGTGTACTTTCAAGTTTTTTGTTGCAATATTCGCATATAAAAATGCAATGCCCAAGATATGTTTTGATCCTCAACCGTGACGCCGAAGTATGTCTTGTAGGCCTCGCACATTATACGACTTGCTTCCACGGAATACGTCATATGAATTGTCCACACACGTATCAGAATGAATCAGCTGGATGCAAACAGCCTCTTGATGTCATATCAAATAAATAACTTCTCTTTAAGTACGAATATTTTTCCACAAACTTTGCAATAACACGAATTGGAATCTTGGTTTGAGACACTTGTGCTTTTATACTTGTATAGTTACTTTTGAAATGTTCAAGAGCGTTTTAGAAAGTTCTCGAAATTTCTTGAACGTTCTAAAGTTTTTAGGAGAATTTTAGAAACATCTGGACAACTCTAGCAGTTCAGGAATATTATAGGAGGAAGCTCGGCATTGATAGCAAATGGAGTATTTTCGCGATTTTCCGAATTTCATTGTCCTGATCACAGAGTTTTTCTGGAACAACATCGATTTTCTTTCTATTCTAGACTTAAGGGGTTAGGAAAACACACTTTCAACCAAGGAGCAGAATAAAAGTGTAAATATGTTACATAGTGATACCAAGAGATTTTTTATAACATTTTGACGGCATGACGGTGAGGGTGTTGGTAATAGTTGTTAGTAATATTAAAGTTTTGTCAAAATTCTTCTAAAATTTTGTTTTTTATTAATAGTAAAATTACGCTTGTTTGAATTTGATTTAATTTTTCGGATATTGTTACGAAACTTTTGAAGATTTTTCTTGGTTTTCTGAAGATATTCAATACTTTTGGTACTTTTATTGATTTTTAAGTTATGAGCTGCAGTTTTATAGAAATTTTTACTAGCAAGCTTGTATTTATTAAATAAAATCCAATACTGCGATTTGCTGTGGTTAAATTTTTTCCATTCTTTTAGGTGGAAGGAGAGAATGTCTTAGCAGTATTTTATTTCTTGTCATGATTTAGAGTAAATGCAGAGTTTTTTTTTTGAAAACATTCCTTCCTTGCTAAAGTAGCAACATTTTTTTTTGTATATTTGCTTTGATTTTTTTTTTTACATTTGATCACAAAGATCACAAAGATTTTTTTATCAGAACCTTAATTATGCTGTATTTTAAAATGCAGTAATAACCTTTTTACAATAATAATATAAACTTCTTACAGTGATGAAAGAAAATAAAGCTTTTAAAGTGTATAGAATAATACTATAGACAAACTAACTTAATATAGCTACTTAAAGCAAAGAGTACTCAATTGCATGCCAAGAGAGAAATTCTTCACGAACTGTATTGTGTTGCAGTGGAATACCCTGTCGCAAATAGTAATTGACGCGACTTCCGTCAACATTTTCAAAAATCGACTAGATAAACATTTAAATTAGTTAAAAGAGAATTTTTAACGATAACTGGAAATAAACTCTCTCCACATATGATCCAGTATTCTATTACGTTCTTAAAGTATGGTACTTGTACCGCAGATGTGCACAAATATCTTAAGACTATTAGTATAGAGGTGTCTGAGTTTTTTATTATAAACTAGGCAGCATATATATATATACAGTGACGGATCCAGAATAGTATTCTCTCAGGTTCAAAAATTGTGACTATATAAAAATTACAACCCCCTCAAATTGAGGGGGGTTAAAACTTTATATTGTCATAGTTTTTGAACGCTTAGAGATAATACTATAAAACTTAAAAATTATCGATGAATATAAGTCTAGTTGAGAATAGTACAAAAAATAATTTATCAACTTGTTGCTGTCACGTTTGGGGCAGATGTAGCAAAAATTTTGGGTTTTTTTGTTCCCAGCCTCCAATCATCGCAATTTTTTGCAAACTCTCATTATTTGACATAAGTATAAACATATAAATATTTTGGAGTTAGCTCCATGTCTGGAAGTTAGCTATCTTAAAGATCAAAGAATGCTGGATACGCCACTGATATATATAATGTTTATAAGTTAAAAGTTTAACTAAGTTTTTTTTTCTAAACATTTAACTTTTAAACACTTTATCTTGAAGTTGTAAACTACTATTATTAATACTATTTTAAAATGTTTAATTTTTTTATTTTACATAAAAGGGAGGGGCGGGGGTAAATTAATCGTTGACGTAATTTTATAGGGAGGTCTCTGAAAGTTTAACAAGTTGTTGACAAGGGGAGGGAAAAATTGCTGACGTAATTAATGGACAGCCCCATATATACAAAACATAAGATAAAGAATACATTTCCTTCATATATATTAGGTAATCTCATTTCGTAAAATAAAGACTTTGAATGAGTTAGGCGATCCGTAAAATTAATAATACGAATTGCGTGCTTCTGACGGTAACAAAGATGTTTTAACCTATTTCCATCAGTACTTCCCCAGGGAATATTTGCATAACTTAAATAGTTATGAATAAAGAAGTAAATTTTAAAAGTTAATAATTAAAGTTATCATTTAATTTTTCGCATGTTGAATTTTTTTTCTACTGCTTCTCCCATAAAAAAATGTAATCTCAGAATGTAAACATAAAAATGTTATCTTAGAAAAAATCAGAGAAATTCTGACTATAAATTTTAATAAACTTGTCATCATTCCATGCATAATTTGGAATTGTATTTAACCATGAGCGAGATCTCGTCTCGTTCTCGTTTCTCGTGAGAAATGGGACTTATTGTGAGAAACGAGAAAAAGAAAATTCTCGCGAGAAGTAGAACGAGACTTAAATATTATATTATTTTCTAAATTAAAAATTATTCTAATTTACAAAATGCTTAATAATTTGTTTTTTTAATTAAATAATATTTTGACTCCGTGATTTTAATTAGATTTTAAATATTTTTAATTAGATTTTAAATACAAAAACTTTTTGTATAAAATGGTGCACTTTCGACTTAATTTCATTAGTTTACAAGTGGAATTCAACTTGACACATATTGTTCATATTGAAAAGAAATATTCTTGCCTCATTTCAACGATCAAAAATGTCACCAAGAAAAAACAAAATCTGGAGATATTTTCTAAAAACAAGTGACGGTGCTGAATGCAAGGCGTGCAAAAAGTCTTTGAAAACAAAAGATGGAAACACATTTGAGTCTATTTGTCAAAACCATAGTTACATTTTATTTTTTTACTTGGATTTTAATAAATTTGTTTTCAAAAAAATTGTTAAATTTCTCGTCTCGTTCTCGGTCTCACGAGAAGTACTAACTTCTCGTCTCGGTCTCGTCTCGGTTTGAAAAAACTTAGTCTCGCTCATGGTTAATTGTATTGTATTTAATATACAGTATTGGACAAAACATTTGCAACCAACATCGAACAATGCTAAAAAAGTGTTCCTAATTTTACATGTCTTAAAAACGAAACGAACTATACTACCACAGCAAACAGTTCAGTTCTGGAATTATAGCATGCCATGACATGAGCAATCAGCTGACAGGTCACAGCACACATGCAGAATTTCGTTGACAAGTGCCATTTTACAGCGGACAAAACAAGTGTAACTTTTTTGGTTTGTTTCATTTTCTTAAGTCTGGTCCGTGTCAACGTCATGGAAGTTTTTTAATAATTAAAGAAAGTATCCAAAAGTTTCCAGAAGCATGCAAAAGCTTCCAGAAAAAGCATCTGAAAGCATCCAGAAGTATCCAGAAACATTCATAAGCATCCAGAAGCTTCCAGAAGCATCGAAAAGAAGCATCTAGAATCTTCCAGAATAGGTTCACACAGGTTCATTTTACTATAGAAGAGACATGTAAATCGACATGTAATTCAGTCAGTATATGGAAGTCAATCAGTCAGTATTATCAAGACAGTTTATCGAAGTGAGTTTTATCAAAGTGTTTTATCGAAGAACATCAATACAAGAAGTGAAATACAACAAGTGTTTCATTACATCAATACAGTCCACATCCAACCAAGACGTTGTGTTCCACAGAGCATTATTGTATCATCACAAGGTAAATGTAACACGGTAAGCCTTGAGAAGCGAATTTATTTTTATTATTTTTATGACTTCAAGTGCAAAAATGGCTCCCGACAGTTATGGATTGGAACTAAGAAAGAAAATTATTGGCGATTACGTAAGTGGAATGACACAAAAAAGTATTTATGATAAATATCACGTGAAAAAATGGACCGTATCAAGACTATGTTCCAAATATCGTTCTACGGGGAAGTTGGCAGCAGATAACAAGTGTGGAAGACCGCGTTCCACCACTTCTAGAGAGGATTCTATGATCGTCAGATCCGTCAAGAAGGATCCCTGGATATCATCAGTCGAGATACAAAAGCAATTAGAGCTGCCTGTATCGGACCGAACAATCAGACGACGTGCTGTTGAAGCCGGATTGTTTTTTCGACGCCCTGCAAAGAAACCGCTGATTTCACTAAAAAACCAGAAGAAAAGACTTCTGTTTGCTACATCTCATATTGACTGGAATGTGCAGAAATGGCGAACTGTCCTGTTCAGTGATGAATCGAAGTTCAACATCATTGGGAACGTAGGCATTCGCCGTGTACGTCGACCGTCCGGAAAACGCCTCGATTTACGTTACTGTCATAAGACCGTGTATCATGGCGAAGACAATGTAATGGTCTGGGAGTGTTTTTCTGCTAACGGTCTAGGTCCAATACATCGAAACGATGGAATAATGGACCGTTTCATGTATAAAAATATCCTGAATAATGTTATGTTACCTCATGCTGAATGGAATATGCCAATAAAATGGGTTTTTCAGCAAGACAACGATCCGAAACACACTGCAAAAGTAGTCAAGCAGTGGTTCAAAGACAACCACCTATCGGTGATGGATTGGCCGCCTCAATCTCCGGATCTCAACCCTATCGAGAACCTGTGGGAGATCGTCAGCCGCAGAATTAATCGTGAAGGTGTTCGTAATAAGGATCAACTGTTTGAACAAATCCAAAAGGCTTGGGCAGCGATTCCACAAAGTTTCATTAATCACCTGATCGAATCTATGCCTCGAAGATGCAAGGCTGTGATCGACAACAAAGGATTCGCCACGAAATATTGATAGCGAAATACAACTTGGTCAACATTTTGTCGAGTTGCACTTGTTTTGTCCAGAAGGAAATCAACTTTTTTTAATACTTTTGATTAATTTATTAATTTTCTTGTATAAATAATGAACTTTGTGATGAATAAAACTTAAAGAACTTTATCTCTAAACAGTTACATAGTTATTTCTCTAAATTAAAAAAATGCAGCACTTTTATATAAAGAAACTAAATTAGCATTATTTGGTTGCACTCGTTTTGTCCGATGCTGTATGTATTGTATTTAATGTATGTTTTAAATATATTATTTATGACCGGTTTTAGACTTATCTTTAAGGTTAATATTTGTAGCGATGGGGAAATGTATAGCAACTGGATCATTTTACTTATCGTCTCAAAACTTAGAAGGCTTAAAAAAACATATCAAAATGTGTTTTTTAACCTGAGGTAAAATCTTCAAAATCTAATCATTTTTAGTTCTGGCAATCACTAAACTGGACAAATTACGCTTGCAAAAGTTTTTTATGCCGGTTATCATAAATATCATTAGTTAAAAAACATCTTTTGTCACATATTTGTTTAAAGCGATCTAATAAAATTTGCAATCATTTGTCTTCAATTAATGTCTTTAACGGACATACAATGTAGAATTAGCAAGAAATTACATTTGTAGTGTAACTATATACTTTTTTCAACCAATGAGAACCATGTACATTTTGACGTAGATTGTTTTTAAACTAAAAGTCTTTTCAATTATATATATAGCCTCCGTTTTCTGGTATGTAATTGAGTTGGATTAAAATAATCGAAACCAATTAATCAAACGCAAAATAACTGCATGAATCTATTATCCTATATAAAAGATGCCAAATAATAATAATACTCAATTAGATTACAATATATGCAAATAACTTTCAAGTAATCAGTAAATATCTAGAAATCTAACCAATACTTGTGGAATGTTGACAAATAAAATATAATTCGTTTGACTCAGACAATCTAATGATATAATAAACAAAACTAATCTTTACTTTTGGCAAATGAATGAAAAAACGCGTTAAATATTTTTTAGTATAAAAATATATAAAAATTCTGCAAGTTTTGCATTTCACTTGTAAATTTAAAAGTTTGGTAGAAAGTCATTAAAATTTGTAGATCAATGTGTAGCATACCTGTTGTGTAATGTAGAAGAGATTATTAGTAATATGATACTAGAAAAAAAAAAAAAAAAAAGTAATCAAAAGAACATTTTATTACTGAAACTATACATTATACAAATATAAGAATAATCGAATAATAAAGTATAATTAATAATCAAAAATAGAACAATTTTATAATAAGGAATCTCATAGTAAACAACAACGGAAAACTTTATTACAAGGTTACTAAATATACTTTGGAACAAGTCTACATCCAACGGTCATAAAATTTGTTTTTTGTACAGAGCACTTGCAGGTAAAAAAAAGGTAAATATGGTTTAAAGAAAGAAAAAATATAATTTAAAAATCTATAATAATATTCACAACAAAATTAAACTTCAAAATTCATTTGAATTGAATTCATAAACTTACAGTTTTGAACATATTAAGGAGACAATAACGATTTCAAAACTATCTTAAGAAACGGTAAAAAAAAACAACACAAGTTTAGACCTTCAATAATTTTCAAATTGTTCTGTGAAATCAGCAAAAATTTATATAAATATTAAGAAGGTAAAAAATAATTTTTTAAATTTTGAAGATTTTAATACTAGTTTCCGTTTTATAGTTAAACTCAACGTTTAATGTATTGCTATCTTTTTAAAAATAAAAATTTAAAAAAATATATTAAAAAAATATTTAAAGTCGAAAAATTAAGGGAGAAAACGTTTATAAAGCTAAAATTGAAAATTAGATTTTTTTTATTTAAATTGCATTAAACCTTTCCTAGTAGTGAATACTCTTGATAACTCTATAAAAAAGTTTTAACTTAAGGTACTCTATTAAAACAAAAATTTATAAATAGATATTCAAAAAAATAACTATTCTTTTCTTATGTTTGATATTACTGCTAGAAAATCTATAATCATTTTTAAAAAACAAATGGTGGCAAAAAGAAAGCCGTTCAATATTGACGCTTCGTGTGTAACCATTTATTACTTTAAGATTATTTTTACTAAAAAAATCAAATTTTTTATATCTCGTCTAAAAAAGTTACTTAAAAATAAAAGTTCAAAAAATAATATAAAAGAGGGGAAAATAGAAAATCTTTTCAAAAAATAATCTAAAAAATAAAAGTCCCCATTTAGAAACATGCTGAACTACAAAACTTGAAATAAAAAAAAAAAACTTTTGGACGCAACAACTATATTATGTACAAAACATATCCACCATATCACAAATGAATTTCGATGGTTATTAAACTTGAAAACGATGTTTGAATTCAAATTAAAAGCTGTCCCCACAATCAATACTGAAAATAATAAAAAGATTTTTTAAATAAATAATTTTTTCAAATTATAGATCTTTTATATAATTAAAACACTTTTCAAATGAAAAAATATACGCGTAAATAAAAAAAAATTTGTAATTAAAAAGTTCTTTCAAAAAAAGATGAACTGAACATTTCAAGTTTCAAAACTAAGAATAGAATGCCTGCATCCCATCCAAAGGCTCTGTCTAAGCGAGGGTCCCACGAGCCGTAATTAGAAACTCGGTAGAGTTTTAAGGATCTATATTCAAAGATTTGATTATCCTAAGTCTTAGGATAATCAAATCTTTGCAAAATACTCACTTGTGTAACTTTGGATCAGAATCACAATTTTTTAAAGAGCCATCTTTATATTTACGATGCTTTCTCTTCCAACAATTTGGATTAAGTTTCATTCGTTCGTCAGCCATTTCTTTAGCCAGGCGAGAAAAGTCTTCACGCTTTTCTTCAGAAAGTTCTCTCCATTTCTCTCCAAGTAATTTGCTAATGGCTCTTGATAAAGAAAAGCAATACGTAAAAACTTATTGTAATTAAATACGTTTATCAAAATAATTGATAAATGTCATTTTTTATGAATTTAAATCAAATATACTAATTTTTATATAATACAACTATTATTTTTAAACTTGTCATAACTTTACATATAACACACACACACTCACACACACAATTACAACATAAAAATTTAGATGGAGATGGAAGTTCAAAATAATTTGTTTTGGTTATTCTGTTAAATCATTTAAATTTAGGAAAATAAACTCAAAATTCATTAGTTGAACTACAAGTTCAAACAATGAACATTGAGTGTTTTCATTACAAGTAACGTTTAAAAAAACATATTCATAAATTGTATACTTATAATACAAGTTGCATATTTAACTAGTATTGAAAATAAAATTTTAAAAAAAATTGTAGAGTTATACTAAATAAACACCTAAAAACTTTTAATGAAATAAATATGAAATGTCTTTTGAAATTTTTTGTTTTATTGCATACTATTAAGCAAGCATCAAAATTGGTGGATATTTTAGTGTTCAAATATTTTAACAACCAGGAAAAAAAACTTTTGAAAGTTACATTTTTTTTTAGAATTTCTGAAGAAATTTGAATTCAGTCAATTTTAATATAATATAGATACTTCAGACTATCTCAAGGTAATAAGGTAACTATTATTATTTTTTAATTCAAATTTTAATCAATGTTTTATGCAAAAGCTAATTACCCTAATTTTCTGACAGATTAAAAAGCAGTAAATTCAGTAATATATGTTTTATAATAATGTAATATATATTTTATATAAGTCTATAACAATTTATCTTTTCAAGTTTAAAATTAAAACAATAAAAAAAGTAATAAAAAAAGTATTACAAGTAAATTATAAATTTAATCAGTTAATGGCCAGAAATAATGCTTTCATGGATAATTAAGTTATACTTTGATAATAATTTCTGCTAATGAACTTGTTGCAAGCATTATGTCAAATTTATATCATAAAATTTATGAAATTTTTGGATACTCTTGATACACTTTTGATATATTGAGTTAAATAGTTATTTCAAAAGCACAACTCAAAATTGCAATCTGAACCAATATATATATAAATATATATAAATACCAGTTTTATCTTTTTTTTTAAAAAAATTTCAAAATTAAAATTGTAAAAACTTGGCGCAGCACCACTATTAGTGCTTCAACCAGAAGCAGTACTTACAAGCAACTTACACTTTTTAAAACCTTTAAAGTTATAACTTAATATCCAAAAAAATACCTTTATATTTTTAATTACATGTAAAATTAATAATTTTACTGACCTGTTATCTTTGCCTGGATAAAGTTTAGTTAATTCAATTCTCATTGACTTTCCAAAGAGCATGAATCCATTCATAGGTCTCCTACTCTGTTCACTGCCTTGAAAAGGTTTTCTCCTTCTTTTTTTTTGAAGAACAGCTTTTCTTTCACATGTATTCATATTTTCAGTTGAAAAACTCTCGTGAGTCATATCAAGTTTATCATTAAATTCAGATAATATAATATTTTCATTGTTTTTACAAGATGTTGGAGGTGGGTCTCGTGGAGGAAAGAATGATGGTTTATTGGGTGATTTTGAATATGTTAAAGTAATCATGTCTTGGGAGCGACTTGTCAACATAGCTGACGTGGCAGCAACTTTTTCATGGATGGCATTATAAAGACGATTAGATTGAGCTGATGAAATTGGCATTTTCATTTCATTTGGAAATTCAACTTTGTTATCAGTCTTCTTATAAAAAAAATAATACTTTAATAAATTATTTGAAACAACACATACACACATATATTGTATATATATACACAAATATCTCTACCCAAATAGTAAATATAAATGCTAGGCTATAACCAGTTATTAGTATGAGCAATTATTATTAAAAAATAAAGCCAGGTTTCACAAAATCATTTAATTCAACTTGATAAGTTCTTTTGGGGTACATCCAGAAATTACATACTCAATAAAACTACTGATATAGAATTCTCTACCCTCCTATACGCATATAATGTTTTATTTTTACTTGTATGAAACTCATGAAACTCAATGCTTTTTTAAGAAAAAGAAATCAAGTTTAAGGAGAGATAGAGAACGTGCGATAGTCAAATCACATTTGTACTGGCTGTCTTTAACACCCCCTCCTAGTATGCATTCGTACATGGAAGACCCCTAATTAAATAAGATATTCTTATATAAATATAAAAATGAAAAAAAAAAAAAAATCATCAAACAACAAAAAGGTACATACTTTGTGAAAGCGTGAAGTATCTTGAGGACTAAATGTGAAACTAGAAAATGAAATAATGATGCTATAATTTTTTTTATTTAAAAAATAAAGCACATAATGTAAACTTAGTGCAGCAAATAATACAAAAAGGACATACTCATAATAAAAATTTATGTGTTGCAAAGCTCTCTTTTAAACATGTCAATTTATTATTGAAGTAAAAAAAATTAGCTTTTCTTTTTAAAAAGAAGTTGACTTAATGTTTTTTTGAGTATTTAAGATCTATAGTATTAATTTACACCTGGTAAAAATATTAAATATTTTTTAACAATAAAAAAACAAAAAATTTAATCAAAAACATAAACTGGTTTTAAAATATTGGTTTTCTAAACTTCATTGCAAAAAACAAAATGTTTTAATTTAATGCTCCAAAAAAATCTTACATTTGAGGTCCGTTTGAGCTACAGGATACTGCAGCTGGTGATGCAACAGAGCTAGGAGTTTGATTTATTCTTGATGCTGGCATGCATATATCATTTACATGAAGAGCCTTAAATGGTAAACCATACCTTGCCATTGCTTCAGTAGGATTCGGTGCTGACCAACCTTTGTGTTTTATAAAAAAAGGATGGTCAATAGGACACTTGGCAACTAGTCGCTGAGGTCCAGGAATAATTTGTTCAAATGTTAGCTCTACCATTTCCTAATGGTAAAAGGAAAATTTACTAATAAAGAATTATAGCTGTATATGTAAATCTTATATTTCCAAAGAACTGATGTTCGAGAAAAAAAACTAGACAAAAAAGAATTTTTAGAAAACATATACGTATTTGTGCTGGCATATATCTTCATGAGAGTACTCAATGAATTAAAGTAAATAAAATAATAAATTAAGTTAAAAAAGCTTTGGAACCCACTCAGACCTTATTTTAAAATGGCGACCTTGATTTGACAAGTTTGCTAGATGTATATTATTAAGCAGTATTAAAGGTGAAATATTGTACTTGTAATATTGTTATTTAAGTTTGCAGTTTCATACTTATTCGTAATTTAAATGTTATGAAGTAACAACAAACTGTTAAATGCTTAAAAACTACATAATAAGTCTCCAATTAAAAAAATCAGAACTAAAAAATAACTATAATAAAATTGTTTGAAATTTTATCGTCATAGGGCAGGTTTCGATTAGTTTACAAGTGCAAGCTAAAATGGCCATTGGGTTCATCGAAATAAATTTACTGTTATGATTCTTTATAGTTTTCGCTATGTTGCTTGCGCAGCTGTAGCTGACTTTTATTGGTTAAACAGTTTATGAAGCAGATTGGTTTTTTAAAGTGTGTCGATTAATTGTAAGAAAGTTTTGCCTATTTTCAGAATCATGTCAGAATGGTTTTATTGCACGGTGGGTTAAAGCAGATTTTTTAGGCATCTCTAGCAGTATTGACCACGCAAAAAACTGCTCTTGACCAATGCTCAACAAACGCGACGGTTGCAATGGGCCATGGATCACAAAGATTGGACCACAGAACAATGGAGAAAGGTACTATTTTTTATATAAGATCATGTCCTCTAAGTTGAAGTAATCATGTCCTCTAAGTTGAAGCAAAATCTAACATTTTTTCATGTAATAATGATGTTTAATATCATGCATTACCCGCTAGTGCAATTGTTTTATGTCCATAGGTATCGAACATTGTAGCAATGGTTATGTTTATTGCATGAATGCAAAATGAAGTGAACATGTAAGCAGTGATTACAGGATATAAATCTAATGTATGCTCAAGACTTTTACCGTGTGTTTGTATTTTTAGGTTTGCTTCAGTGACGAGTCTATGCTCAAGATACTCGATAATAAATGTCAGTACATGGGCCGTCGTTCTGGGGAAGAATTTCAACTGCAACATCTGGTAAAGACCGTCAAGCATCATACCTCAGTAATGGTATGGTCGATGATAAGTTCTCATGGTGTTTTAATCCATTCTGCCTTCAACAACTACCCCTTAGAATTGTTGAAGGCAGAATGGATCAACATCAATGCATCAACATATTGGAGAAAATACTTCTTCCTCAACTTTCAATTCATTTTCCTGATGGTGGTTTCATCTTCCAACAAGACGGCGCACCGTGTCATATAGCATGCTCTGTTACAAACTTTTTGAACCATAATGTTCCTATCCTACCATGGACTGGTAATTCACCTGATATAAACCCGATTGAAAACTTCTGGATGATGGTCACAAAGAGAATTGCAGACAGAAAGCCAACAACAAAAGTCCCATTGATTGAGATGCTCATAGAGGTTTGGACACATGATTCAGAAACTCAATACATGTGTCCAAGACTGATTGATGGGATGCCTAAGAGGGTTGAAAAACTTATTGCAGCTAGAGGAGCATCCACAAAATACTGAACTAGGCTCATTTTATCGCATTGTGTGTATGTCTTTATAAAATATTAGAAAAATTCACTTTTTCAACAATGGTTTTAATATTTTTCACACCACTGTATGTGTGTGTGTTTATACACACACACACAAACACACATATATAGTGCGTGTATTTGTATATATTGAATTTGACTAACAATATTCTTAATTTGTCTTTTGTTAAATCTTTTTCTTTAAAAATGTTAGCTATCAAATAGCAGAAAACCAGATAGGTGCCATTAGCAACATGCTTAGATCTGAAAAACCACTGGAGTTTTGGACCTTGAAAAAAAGTTCAGAAAAATCATTGATCAACACAAATAGCTAATGGTTATAAATTCAAACACATTTCAGTACAATGCAGCAGTTTTTTTGCGGGGTCAGGAGGAAATAAAAAATTTCAAAAATGGGAGAAAAACAATCGACATAAATGTAATGGTCTCCTACAATTTCATGGAGATCAACATTTATTAAAAATTATTTATTATAAAAATTATAAAATTATAAAATAAAACTTTTATTATGTTGAAATTTTTTTCATCTCTTAATAATTTTATAAAAATTAAGAATAATTTTTTCATTATAATCGAGTGACCTTTTAGCTATAGAAAAATTGCAAAATAACAACAACAACAAAAAAAACTTTAGCAACATAAAATCATTTCAAAAAAGCAACCCATACTCTGGCAGATGTAAAACTAGGCTTTTCCTCTTTGATTTCTCGAACTTTCATGCCACTTGTATAAAAATTCATATCATCACGTCGACGCCCTCCAGGTGTTGTGCAAAATACAGCAATATCTTCAGTTTTCATAAACTCTTTATCATCCAATTCAAACTTCACATTACAACCTGCAGAAAATTTTATTATATAATTAATAAAAAAGCTCAAAATTTGGTATTAAAGGAATCCAAAAGTGCTGAGACAAGTTGTGTTTATTTTAAAGAGAATGATAAAAAAAAATGTTTGAGCAGAATTTTTTTAAGTAAAACAAAATAATAAATGTATACCAACAAAAACAAATTTTGTTGTTTTACTCGAAGCTCTACATCACCACAGTAGCAATTCTCTTGGAATCTTTAAAATATACGCCACAATCTACAGACTTTATAATTTATTCAAGCGTATTTAATTCCAAAGAGTTTTAGTAAATGACGTCATTGTAGAATTTCAATAAGAAATCTCAAAACTTTTTTGTTAGCAAATTATAGATTTTTTTTTTCACTTTAGATTATTAAAGAATTTGTTTAGTTACTTATCATTATATAAAAGTTTTTTTTTTTAAATCAAAAATTACTATAGAATTTTCTTAGTTATTTTAAATTATTATTATTTTGTTATTTTTACAAAGTTCGCATTAAAAATAATAATAAAGTATTTCAGACATTTTAAGCTTGTTTATTGCTGTAAATTAATTTTGTGTTATATTTATTGTTATTAAATTATTATTATCTGTATAAAGGTTCTGTTAAAAAAATTATTTTATATTTTTTTAACCTTATAAGAGTTTAATTAACAGCATTTAGGGATTGTTCATAAAGTATGTACACTTGGGTGGGGGAGAGAGGGTCTGCTAAGAGCGTATATGAGATGGAGGGCAGGGGGTCAATTAAAATAAAAGTATAGAGACACTAATGTAAAAAAAATATAAAATATTGGGTAGGTAGGTTAAGAGCGTAGATAGTTTTAGGGAGATGGAAGGTAATCAAAAAAACTATAGCAAAATGTGGAATGGGGTGGGTGGGGTGGGAAGAAGGGTCAAATTCAGGCGTACATATATTTTGGACGACCCCTTATTTGCTAAACTTTTCATTGGGTTACATATATTCTCGAAATACTTATTTAATCAAGCAAGATATATTTAATAAAATTTATTCTATTAAACATGTATTGCTCATTTTATTTTATTTTTAAAGTTAAATAATTACTGTTAAAGATTGCGAAAAAAGTGTATTATTATTGAGTCAATTTTGAAATCGAAATCATTTAATGAAAAACCTTTCACTTTCAATTTTGCTAGTTTTTTGATAAGAGAAATGTAAAATACTTGCCAAATACAACATATAAATTAGGGAATATTAAATATGTTTTTTAACGCGTGCTTCAACACAATAACAATTTTAATCGCCATCTGTCTTGAATTATTGCCATAAAACATTATTTATTGCTTTAATTAATAAAAAGCTGTCTGTTTCATGCACTGTTATACATAGATGATCTTTAAAAAAAACTTTTTTTACTTTACATGGCCAATATGTACAAAAAAAGTTAATGTTTGTTATTATTACTATTATTAATACTGCACACATCAGTTTATATTTTAAAGAATGTTACTTAATTTGTAATTTCAATGCAACAAAGACATTCTTTTTCAAGTGTCATAGTTTTACAATACCCATATTAACACCATTGTTAAACAAAAAAAGTTAATGTTTGTTATTATTACTATTATTAATACTGCGCACATCAGTTTATATTTTAAAGAATGTTACTTAATTTGTAATTTCAACGCAACAAAAACATTTTTTTCAGCGCCAACACTTAAACGGCTTGGTTTTGATGTTTTAGCAATATCAAAATTCAAATTCTAATAGCTGTTACGATTTTCAACTATTTCGTTTTTTTTATCCATACAGGTTTTTTCTGTCTTTTTTTTAAGAGGTTAAGGTTTTTTAAGAGGTTTTTTTAAGAGAAACGGTATGGAGTTGCCAACATTTTAATCATTTAGTTATCAAAATCAAAATGCAAAATACAAAATTACTTTAATATTTATATGCAAATGATCAAAATTTATTAATTTCCACTAAATTGACATACTTAATAATATTTTCTAACTATAAATCAAAGAACTCGCCTATTGTCTCTAATAAATGATGTAATTATAAACCATTTATTAATTAAAAATTTAAAAATTTTTTAAATGTTATTTCGATAGGAGAACTAAAACCTCATAGTAATAAACGGCTTAGATAAACTTAATAAGTTCACACTATTTACATAAAAAGAAATAAAAGATTCAGAATATATAAAGTGATCAACGACTATTTTATATATTTATTTTATTTAAGAGTGTAATATAAAAATCTTAATTTTATTAAGTTCTCACGCTCTATAAAAAAATATTCCTATGTTTAGCTACCTATAAAATATATAGGAAAGTCATACGATTGATAATAAACGCTATTTAAAAAAACAAATAAAACAATAACAAAAAACATTGATTCAAAAAAAATTCTTTAATGTCATTTACTAAAACTTTTTGGAATTAAACGCGCTTGAATAAATTATAAAGTCTGTATATTTTAAAGACTCTGAGAGAATTGCTACTGTGGAGACAAGGAGCTTCGAGTAAAACAACAAAGTTTGTTTTTGTTAGTATAATTTATTATTTTGTTTTACTTAAACAAATTCTGTCCAAACAATTTTTTTTATCATTCTCTTTAAAATAAACACAACTTGTCTCGGCACTTTGGGATCCCTTTAAGTGCATACTACTTTATAACAAAGTATTAATTTTATTTGTTAAAATTTTTAAGCATTTAGATATGGCTTAAAACATCAAATAGTTTAAGCAACTTTGGAAACTCCTTAGAATAGTTATTTAAAAATAAAAATAAAATTTTATAATGAAAACTTTCTTTTAAATTTTTACAAAAATTTTTTTTACAACTTTTACAAAAAGTGCAAGTTTACCAATAAATACTAATAGCTACTGCTATATACATATACATAAAGCATTCAATTTTTTGGTGAAAAAAAATAAAAAAATAAAAGAGTGATAAATCAGAAAAAAATTAAAAACATGCACCTTAATACTTATAGACCTTTTTTTTGTATTCAACTTGTATTAAATAATAATAAAATAAAAGTCTACAAAATCTTAAGTTTTAAATCTTAACTTTCCTACATATCCTAATCCTGAGGCGAGAAGAAAAGTAAAACCCAACACCTTTGTCATTCATTCATCTGTAGTTTTTAGAAAACAAATATTTCCGGTTAAGCCGAGACAACATTAAAAAAAAAAGGTCTTTAACATAGTTACAACCAAGAAGGGTTAGCTTTTTTTTAATTATTCACTTTAAGATAAAGAATATAATTAAGAATAAAAGATTTAAGAATATTAGAACATTATTAGGAACCATTCAAAACTTTTTTTTTTGTGAAGATATTTAAAAAACCCTTTAAGAACAAAGAGAAAAAAGCATTTAAGATATAAAATCATATTTAGTCATATGTATAATAATAATAAAAATGATAATAATAACAATAATAATAGTAATAATTATATCTATATCTATATCTATCTATCTATCTATCTATCTATCTATATATATATATATATATATATATATATATATATATATATATATATATATATATATATATATATATATATATATATATATATATATATATATATATATATATATATATGTAAGAATATCAAATTTTCAAATTTAATTAAAAATATTTTTACAAAACCTTTTAAGAAACATAACCAAACTGGTGTTGGCCACACCTGGGTTGGCCAGAAAGATGGAGTTTGCACATTATCAAGGAAAGGAGACAATGGTAGTGAATTTCCAGTGTTAACTAGACTATCAACTCGTGAAGCATCTGATCTTGATAAATTAGGTGTTGAAAGCTAAATAATTATTATCAGTAAACTGTTAAAAAACTATTATATTTAACTTTTTTTTTAACAGTTTAGTGGGTTAATATTTAGATATTATACTAAAATATTTTAGGTATAATAGTTAAATCCTTTTGAATGTATCTTACAAAAACACAAACTTAATTGATAGTGAATAAAATTAGTTGAATTAGTTAAGACAAATGTTTGTGACCACTACAAACAAAACAAAAACAAAAAAAAATTTATACAAATTTATTCCAGCTGTTTTAAATAAAAACTGAGTTTTTTAAAAATAAACATAAAGAACATAAAATAAACATTTCAAGACTTATATAAAACAACTTTCAACAATTATCGAGGAATAACATTAGGAGATTGTTAAGAGAAATCTTTAAAAAAAGTATTCAGAAAATTTTTATAAAAATATTAACAATTTTTGAAAAACATTACATTAATTTTCACAAAATAGAAGTTTTATTACTTCCTGCTTATTGTAAAAAACAGACAGTTATTTACTGCTATATAATAATAACATAATAAAAGACAGTTATTTGTTACAACAATAAACAACTCTTGCTGTCTAAGTTTTTTACATTCTTAACAGAGAAACATCTCTGGTAATTCAAACTTTGCTGCAATAGTTCAGTGTTAAGTTAAAATAGCAATTTAACACTTGTTTGATAAATTTTATCAATTTTTATGGTATCTACTTAAGAAAAGTTGTTTGAAAGTCATTATTAGTGTAGGGGAGACCGGGGCTAGTTGGCCGCAGGGGTAAGTTGACGAACTGCGTTTATCTTTAGAGCCTTTCATCAGAAAGTGACAAAAATTACTCAGAAACTTCCTCATTAACCATTTTATCTATCACTGTAGTATTGTCAGGATTCGCGCATGCGCATGGGAGATATTGAGATTTATGCGTTTTTTGGACAAAAACGTAACTTTTAGAACATCGCTTCCTTTTTACTTTACAAAGAAAATATTTAGTCGTATGAAAAAAAAATTATTGTAAAAGTTCCAGTCACAATTGGTTTACTATATCCAGTCAGACTTTTTTTTCAAAGCTGCTGTTTTTCAGGATCTATAGACTGTTTATTAAAAAAAAACCTTTCGGGGTAAGTTGACAAACTTTTCACGGGGTAAGTTGGCTCATAGCATTTACTATGGAAAAAAATATATATTTTTATAAAATTATTTTTTTGTATTTTTTTTATTTTTAACAATATTGAAAATATTTATTCTTACAAAAAAATTTAAAAAAAATTTAGTTTAGTTTTTTTTTCCACAGATAAAAGGTGGGTTACTGTTTGGCTTTTATACGGACTAATATTTGGTACCAGCTAAAAGTAATATTAAATTTTAGGATAAAATTGTTGTAAAATTAATTTTAAAAAAATTTCTATTAATTTTGCACTTAATAATGCATTAATAATCATTTTTATAGCTTGTGCCAACTTACCCCGTGGTGGGGTAAGTTGGCGCAAATTTTTTTTTTTTTTTGAGGGTCCAGAAAGGCCCCAAGAATTTTTTTTTGTAAATGAATGCAAATTTTATAAGATACCCTAATCCATACTCTTTAAGACTACACTTTAATATTTTTAAAAAAATGTACTGTAAGGGCTACAGAGCTCATAGAGTAAAAACCAAGCCAACTAGCCCCGGTCTCCCCTACTGTAACAGTAAAAATCTGTATTTATTTTTGGTAGCACATTCATTGTCAATAATCAAACACCAGATGTGATAAATATGGAACAAAAAAGAGTAAAAAATCATATTAGGACATAAAAAAATTTAGTTGTAGACTAGTGGTAAACCAGATGGCTCATAATCAAGGAGTTCAAGGTTCAAATCCACACTACGCTTCTGGAATCACACTCAAGCTTTTTCTCAATGTAACAGTCTTGTTTAACAAGGTTTGTGTTTCAGAGTTGAGGGTTGAAATAGAGTTTCAAATAAAATAAAATAATTAAAATTAAAAAAAAAGAAAAAAGAATAAACTCTTAGACTGTAGTGACCTTGAAGCTTTGGTAGCGAAGTTATCATTGATTTTAGACAAATTGCATGTTTAGTTGAGTTTTTGAATAAAAATTAAATTTTGCATCGGTCCATTTTATAATGTCAATAAACCAGTTTAAAACAAAAAAATAAATTTAACTCTGTAATTTTAAAAAACATACATTAGAGATCCATGTTATTTTCATACTGCTTAAGTTTTGAAATTAAATAATTCAGTTTTTGTTATAAAAAAAAAAAAAAAGTTTAGGCTTTAATCTTGTATAAAGTAGAAACTTTTGATTATTGACAGTATGATGATTTTTTTCACTGACTTGGTGAAAAAAAGCCATAACACTGTCAATAAAGTACTGATCACCAATTAGATGAAAAAATATTCAGAGACATGAAAAAAATACAACGATGGAATGGAAAAATAGGTAAAACTGCAGTATAAAACACATGGTTTTATAAAAAATTGGAAAAATTCATAAAAAAGAACAAAAAAAACAAAAAACATTTGTATTGCTTTATTAGGCGCAAGGCAAAATAAGCTCTATACAAAGTTTAATCAGATAAGCAGAAGTTATTTAGTAAGATGTTATAATTAGAGGACAAAATAAGTGTATAGAGTTGGAAAGCAAATAATCAGAGAAAATATGGACATGAGAATTAAAATGTATAAAATAGCTAGATGGAAATATACACAAAAATGTTGAATAAGCATTTTGGATTTTGATTTCATTCATTTGGTTTTCAATAGGCTTTTGCAATGTGATGTACATAAAGATAATAATTCAAGTAATCATAAGAAAAGTTCAATGTTAAAAATTTATAAAGAAGGTGAAGACACTTTTACAATGTAGTCTATATCAAGTAATAAAAATTGCTTGACCAGTAATGAGTATATTTTATGCATCTGGCATTTAAACTTTTGTAACAATAATGTGCAGTGTTTAAAATGCTAAAACCTTGTCCATATCGAATTATAAAACTCCTCGACCAGGTAATTAAGATTGCAGAAAAAATTATTGCTGACAAAATAAATTGTGTAAGCCTTTTTGAAAGCCTTATGCATTACGGATTTAACATAAGCATTAAGTGATTTTGTGAATCCAGGTAGAATAAAAATAAAAATGAAGTTAAATCTTTATTAAGCCTTTTTATTTAAAATATTTCAATTTATTGAAAAAAAAAAAGTTTTTTTTTTTTAAAATTTATTAACTTCAATATGAAGTTAATAAATTGAAAAAAATAAAAAAAAATAAAAATAAAAAAAGATTTTGTTTAATTATATCCTGTGACCACCAGACCTACATTATTTTATAAAGGTTAAATTCTTCAGTGCATGCTTTTAACAAGCATATACATTAGCATATAGTTAATTTTATATGTAAAAACATTAATGCAAAAACTTTTTTTTTAATTACTCACCTCTCTAAGGTCAAGAAGGTCACCACATTTAAGGAGGCTACTTTTGTGGCTACAACCCTCTCTCAACTCTATAACTCCGAAACATGAACCTTGATGAATAAGGCCGCTGTGTAGAGAAACAAGTTGAGTGCAGTACTACCAGGGATGTGGCGGGGATCAAACTCAAAACTTCTTGATTATGAGGTGAGTGCTCTACCACTACACCACTAATGCATAAATTAGTTATGTAACTTAACAGAAAATAATTGCTGTGTAAAAAAAAATTTCTATTAGCATTTAATAACTGTCAGATAAGCGGTCGTCCATAAATTACACCACACAATTTTGGACCCCTCCCCAGTTACAAATTGTCATGTTTTACTGACCTCTCCCCCTTAAAATTATGCAACAAACTTGTAACCCTCCCAACTAAATTTTTTTTTTGATTTTAAATACGATAATATTTTTAATTTACTTAACTGCTTTTAGTTATCTAATGAATACATTTTAATACATATAAATTTTTATTATTATTTAATATTACTTTAAAAGTCATTTGTACGCGTATTGTATTTGTATGTGTGTAAAAATAAAAAGCCCATTAAAAACTATTATTTGTACGCAAAAAATGTTTAAATTCTTTAATTTTTAAATATACCATACATTAGCATAGAGTTGTGGATGATTAAACTTCCACAAAATGAGGCGGGCTATCAAGGGCAAGGGTTCAACTCTTTTTAATAAAACAAATTTTTGGATTTGATTCTTTTTTCTGAAAGTTGTTTTACATGTTTTAACTATTATTGTTGTTTAATTATTTATTTATTATTTTTAAAGTTTCACAGAACAATAATAAATGTGTACTTAAATTGACTTATATTAGTGCAGTTGCAGTGTAGTTACATATACTGACTGACTTGAATAGGTTTGGAGGAAGTGGAATGTACATATGTTCTTTTTTGCATTCCTATAGTTCGATATTAAGTTGTATAAAGTAACAGTGACTAAACGGACAAAAAACCTCTGAAGATATATTTAATTTTTGATAAATATAATTTAAATAACTTCTTTAGCAATAAGTTAGTAGCATTAAGTTAAATATTTAATACTAATGCGAAATAACTATTATTGTTTAATAATAACAATTATTTTTATTTAATAATCATATTATTATTAAATATTTTTTCATTGATGATATATTGGCTATATCATTGACTCATAAAATTGTAGACGCAGCTTAGTCTACATTAATCGACTAAATCAACTTATATTAAAGCAATTGATAAAAATTTTATAATTTATAAAATTTTATAAAAAATTTATAAAAAGTCAATCTATAAAAAACTTTTCAATTCAATTCATATTATAAAATTCAATTTATTTAATAAGTTAATTTAAAAAGTCAATTCCAATTTATGTTAAGTTGGAACAGCCGCAGTCGAGTGTATATCAACATGAGTTTATGTTTTAGACTTGGCAGTCTTTTAATCAATAAAAAAGATTTTTCAGATTAAACTTAAAAAAATAAAATTAAAAAAAAATGTAGCACCACAACACTGAATGTAACTATTTGTCATAAAATTGCTACCCCCTCCTCCTTATCACGCAACAATTTGTGGATGACCCTTAAGATAGATAAAGATTGTAATAAAAATGAATTTAAAAGGTTAGTTTTCTTTAATCAAAATAAAAACAAAAAACAAAAAAATAAATAAGAAAAAGACAGAAAAAGTTTTAAAATTTAAGATAAATAGACTGCCTGTCCAAACCAAAACCCTCAGTCAATGTATAAACACTCCAATGCGCCAATATCTATTTAATTCAGATAATGTATGTCACTTTAAATATATTCAAAGTAGTAGAAATAATAATATAAGATTATGAATAAAGTATTAACTTAAGTTATTAATAAAAAGTTAGTCTATTGCAACAGCAAAGATAAAAACCAGGCTGTTTAATAAATATTTAATAAATATAGGCAACCATTTTAATAAATATTTTAAATAATCTTTTTCTGTTTTTTTTTTTTTTAATTACCTGTTTCATAAGTTTTTTAGAACTTTGAAACTGAGATAAAACATTTTTATATGATTCCTGTGTATGATTAATAATACTCTCTGTGATTTTTGAACAATAGTAAAACCAGGTAAAAGCTATTTGAGCCAATGTTTTTTGTTGCAGTTGACATTGATTGACATTTTTTCAATGTTTCATCAAAAAACAATGTAAATTGTTTTCTTCAGAAAACAATTTACATTTTTTACTGACAAAAAGTAGTAACATTGCAAAACTGTAAATTTAAATTTAAAAAATAAATTATTTTAAATAAATTATTATATTTTAATTTACAGGGTTATAAATAATTATATAGCGGTTTATTAATAACTATATATCAGTTTATAATAATTATATACCAGTTTATTAATAATTATATATCAGTTTATTTATAATTATATAACGATTTATTATTAATTATATAGTGTTTGTATAAAACTTTTTTTTTTTAAAAATAAATGATATATTCATCCATTAATACCGCATTATTCCATCACAAAACCATTATTATTTTAAATATATTTTGGTTATTTATGCTCCATGGAAAATAATTTTAATGAAAGTGAACCTGTCAGAAATATAAGAAAGAAAAAAAGAGTACCAATTTTTTCTACATTAATTAAACAAATAAAAATAAGATTGGACAGAGGGGAAAGTATAGCTCGATAGCCAATTTTTGATTTGGGAGTATCCAACATTAGAATTTGGCAGGCTATAATATCAACTAAGGATAATCTTAGTGATTGTTTTAACATACTATAGAATAGTGGTTTAAGCAAAGCTCCGACTCTTGTGCTATGTTGTTATTTGAATGTATTCAAGACGCTTCAAGACAATGTTTGTTGTTATCTAAAACGTATTCTGAATGTAGTTATCTGAATGTATCATTAAAATAACAGATAACAATGTTGTTATCTGAATGTATTCAAGACAATTCACTTATGCAGGGTAGAATGGTCAGAAAGCTTCAAGAAAATGGAATACCATATCCCAACCATCTATATCTTGTTACCTTAGGAAGCTTGAAATTACAAGAAAAAGATTAAGAAAGGTCTCTGAATTCACCTGTTCACCAAAAATAATTAGTGAAAGAAAAAGTTATTCTATTTGATATAAAAATATTGACTATTTTTAAATGTTATTCTTGGATGAAACTGGGTTCAATTTACATTCAAAAAAAATTTCAGATATTCATCTAAAATCACTCCTACATTTACAACTGT
>NC_088933.1:24580000-24670000 GCF_038396675.1 Hydra vulgaris | reverse complement strand
CATTTACTTAGCAAAGGTAACTTTTAGCTCATTTAATTATTGATAATTTAATTTAATTTTTATTACGAGATAATAATCAGACCAATCTTAAGATAACAAACAACAAACAAAATTTTAAAAGCTTACAATTTGGGTTGGCTGTTTTTTTTCCATAACTTCCAGAGTTGAGCATTTTTTCATTTTTTTCTAGTAGTGGATGCAGTGAAGGTAATCTATTTGAATTACAAGAAGAAGGGGATTCATTTTGAAAAACACAATCAGAATATTCAGTTTCGTTACTGCTGTCTGATGTTTTTCTTAAATTTAAAGAAGTTGCATTATTGTTTCTATCACAAGGCAAATTGTTATTTGGCGAAACTTGATTGGGAGCATTTATATCAGGAACTATTTGCTCAGTATTTTGTATATTATTAGGCATTTTAAAATGACTATTGTCAACATGCAATATTGGTTCAGAACCGATTAAACTGCATTGTTCAAAATCCATTTTTCTTGAACCAGTAATACACGAAGGACTTTGAACTGAAAGGTTGGCTGGATACTCCTTACCTTCTAAAGGCTCAAATTCTCTATATCTGTTTAAAGGATAATTACGCAATCCTGAACAGTTATAATGTATATTTTCATTGTCATTATAAGTATATGAAGAGTGACGTCGAAAATCTCTGTGTAAATTATTAAGTCCTTCATTATGTTGTCCTTCAAATTTCATGCAATTATAAAATCTCGAATTTTTTTGTAAATAATCGACAGAAGCTATGTCACCTGTTGAAAGTCTTTGACATTGCTGACGAAATTCATTGTTTGCTTGTTGACATTGTTGAGTATACTCTGATAATGAAGGTCTGGAAAAATATTCAGGACTAACAGACTGTCTAAAATTATTTCCTAATCCAAATCTTTTGGAAAAGTCATTACTTACACACTGTTCTTGGAACCTCTTATCAAAAACTGGAAAAGGCTCAATTTTTGTATAAGGACTTTGTAGTCCTGAACCTGACGAATTACTAGATGCACAAAGCACATTATCAGATGGACTTTTAATTAAAGGGCTCGGAACACCAGGCAAATTTTTCATAGATGACAGAAAACCAATGGGACTTTTGGACATAAAGTTATTTGGCTTTTGTGGATATGTTTTCTCCGTTGAGCTTCTTGAACATGCGTCGTTTGAATTCAAAAACGGTTCCTCCTCAGAACTTATTGATTCCGAATCTCTAAAATTTGCATCTATATTATGTTTAGATAACACTGGCTCTATATGATGAGCTTTTCTTAAATGATACTTTAATCCATTTGCACTTTTAAACTTTTTGTGACAACACTGACATAAGTGAGGGCGAGGATCGAGAGCGTGAGACTTTAAATGATAGCGATAACCAGGAGATGATCGAAAAACTTTATCACAACCATCTTGTGGACATCTCAATAACTTTCCTGGTTTTCCTTCAATAATGCATCCTCCTGCTGTGATGTCCTTGAAAAAATATATAAATTTTTAAATTTAAACAATGAATTAATACTAAATTATTTGGAGTATTTTAAATTTATTTATTAAAAAATATTTATACTAGTGATGTGCCATCGGCAAAGGCCGATTAAGGCTAATTATAGAGTTTAATGTATGTATATAAAGGTAATATCTTAATATTAGGTATGCAACTTGCGTATATAAGGTGTGCCTATGCACCTGTTTAGTTTGGCTTAATAGTCAATACCGATGCATTGGCCAATGCCGATTAATCAACCGATGCCATCAGCCGATTAATCGGCCAATGGTTTAGCCGATTAATCGGTTGCTGGTTACCAATAGCATAGGCTAGTAGGTCGAATCACTTCAGATGAATAGAAACTTGTTAAATATGTAATTTAAATCCTTAATATTATTATAATACCCTTAAACAAATAGATTAAACCTATTATTAGCCACAATCGGCATTAGCCGATGGCACATCACTAATTTATACAGAATTAAAATGTCTACAAAATAAATTCTGCTGCAATTACTGCATGTACTATTAAATTAAATAAATTTTTAGAAAATAAACCTAAGCAGTAAAGTAATTCAAAAATATTTTACATGTTTAAAATGAATACATGTACAATTACGTTAGGGTGATTCAAAAAATTTGACCATAATAAAATTCAAGTGCTTTTAGTTAAATTTAACAAATCTAGATGCAAAAATAGAGGTCTAAATTTAAACAACAATCAGTCAGCCAAAACAACAAAGTTCATTTTTTTAATACTTACACAATCATTTGAGAGAGAAAAAAAAGAAGCCCTTTTTAATGCAAACTATAGAAAAGCCAATAAAAATCTAATAAAATTAAAAAAATAATAATAAATTAAAAATTAAGAGAACTCATATTTATTGTTCTTTATATATATATATATATATATATATATATATATATATATATATATATATATATATATATATATATATATATATATATATATATATATATATATATATATATACACACACATACATATATACATGCATACACACACTCATACATATATACACAAGTATCTTGTGTACTTAACCTTATATGAAACATTTTCAATGATATCATATTAAAATAGCAACCTGTGGCGGTATCACTAAATGCTTTGACAGAGGTTATGGATCAAGGTATGCTCTAGACATGAAATGATTTTATTACTGGTTTTCATTTCTCTGATTTTTGTTCTTTTTCTGAAATAATTGCCATGATTTTTGTTATCAATTTAAAAATTAAAGTGTATAAAACAGAACTTGTGCCTACCTAAATATTCCAAAACAAGTGAGTGTGTGTACATTTATGTTTATATATATATATACAACCCTAAAAATTAGGAAAAATGAATTTGGCAATAAATTACCGACCTCAAACTGTTAGACGTAGGTATCAAGTTGGCAAAAAAGTTTTGACGCAAGGGGGTTACCCTAAAATATAGAAATGAGGTCGGCGATTTTTTGCCAAACTCAAACACTTTTAGGTTGAATTGCCGAATATATATCAATGTCTTTTTTTTCTTTCTATTTTTAGATTATAATTAAAAAAATTAAAAACTCTTGTGCAAACTAAAAAGACTAAGTCTGAGTTTCAGATTGACTTTTTTGCTAACAAATTTTGCATCTAACAAGCAATTTTTTTAATGAATAAACAGATTGCAGAGTGCCAACCCTAATTCCAAAGGCTGATACATACACATATAATCATATATATAAACTTACACAAACACACACACACATATATCAGCCCTCTGAATTAGGGTTAGCATTCGGCAATGCTGACCTAAGAGTGTTTGAGGTCGGCAAAAAATTGCTGACCTCATCTCTATATTTTATGATAACCCTTTTGTATAAAAATTTTTTATCGACCTGATGCTGACCTCTAACAGTTTGAGGCTTTTTTTGACCTCATTTTTCCTAATTTCAAGATTTTATATATACATATATATATATATATATATATATATATATATATATATATATATATATATATATATATATATATATATATATATATAGATACACATATATATATATATACACACACACAGCGATGTTCCCTAGATTTTTTGATGTTTGAGTTTTGACACTTACAGGCATTGTGCAAGCTCCAAACTTTTGTATGTTTATGCTTATATCAAAAAAGAATGTTTTGCAAAGAATTGGGGTGATTGGAACTTAGGAACAAAAAAATCCTAATTTCTGGGCCCACCCAGCCTTTAACATGGTAGCAACGAGTTTATTAAATATTTTCTTTACTATCTTTATTTAAATTTATATTCATCAACAAATTTTAAGTTTCATGCAATAATCTCCTAGTGTTCAGTTTTTATGACCCTGCAATGTTTACAACCCCCTCAAATTGAGGGGCATTAAAACTTTATATGGTCATAGTTTTTGAAAAATAAGAGATTATTGCATGAAATTTGAAATTTGTTGATGAAAATAAATTTAGATAAAAATAGTAAAGAAAATATTTTATAAACTCGTTGCTCTCACGTTAAGGGCTGGTTAGGCCCAAAAATTAAAGTTTTTTGTTTCCAAGCTCCAATCACCCTAATTCTTAGCAAAACATTTTTTTTAAATATAAGCATAAGCATACAAAAGTTTGGAGTTTGCCAAAACAAGTTGTCTTCATATCTTATAAAAACCTTAAAATAAGTTTAGAGTTAAACTTTCCGAAACAAAATATTTTGGAGATTTTAACAAAAAACTTTGTCATTTTTAATGACATTTTGAATTTAAATAACTTAAAATTAAGTTATAAATGTAATTTGGGTATTTTTCGAAGCTAACATTTAATGATAAAATAAATCACTAATAAACAAAGAGTTATTCAAGTTTAGCAATTTCTATTTATCCAAAAAATGCATATATAGTTATTATTATTAAAAAAAAAAATTATTATATATTTTAAAATGGTTTGTTAGCCTTAAAAAAAAAATTAATTTCATAAACTATAAATTAAAAATAAATATCATTGATTAAGCAGCTTCACGAACTACAATAATTACTTAAAAAACTTTTTACTATTGATCAATCTTTTAGAACTTAACTTTGAGAAAATATTCTCAAATATATTAAAAAAAAAAAAAGTAAAAAACCAAAAAAAAATCAGTATAGTGCTGGGGATGATATAATGTTTGATATATGAAGGGTCACTGTTAGTTCGGTATTGGATGTGGGTTCAAATCTTTTTTTATTGTTTTATTCACTTAGTAGATATTAAGAATAATCAGTTTTAAATTTTCAAATAATTATGTTTCAAAGTAATTAAGTTAAATAACTATAAAACTTTGATATTTTCTAAATTCTATTTAGTGAAACACTTTTAAATTTAAAAAATAGATATCAATTTTATATCTATTTTAAGCATTTATTTTTTTATGGTTTATCTTTTATTTGTTTTATCACTCTTTAAAACTTTGTTTCTTTTTTCGTTTTAAGTTTTGTTTATTTTTAACTTTCTCTTCAGTTTAGTTTATCACTCTTTAAAACTTTGTTTCTCTTTTCGTTTTAAGTTTTGTTTATTTTTAACTTTCTCTTCAGTTTAGTTTGGTTTTTTCAGTCAAGATTGCTCCTATATCCAAAACCCATAGGCATTTACAGAAGCCCCAGGCAGCAGGATATTTTAATGTGACATAGTACTGCAACTTAACTGTAGTAACATAATTCAAAAAAAACTTAAAGAACAACTAATTTAAAATAAAAGGTTAGACTTGGTTAATTTATTTTAATGTTTGAAATAAAAAATAAAATTCTGCATTTATGTTTTTATTACACTTCTTTTGCTTACTACTTTTACTATTATATATACTATTATTGTATATACTATTATTACTATTTTTATATATTATTATTATTGTTACTATTAAAATTATTATTATTACTAATAATATCGCTTTTATTACAATTATAAATTATTTTACAGCGTTTACAATTTTTGTTAGTAGTAGAATTGGTATTATTTTTTTTATTTATCTAAAAGAAAAAAAAGATTTTTTTATGCTATTTTTAAATTTTTGTTGTAATTTTATTTGAAATTTAATAATTATTTAATAAATGGACAGTAATAACAGAACCAAAAAAAAATCTAACCATTCAACTAAATAATTTGGTTAGTTAACTGGTGAAAACTTATATGAATTGAACCTCTTAAGCATTAACAAAAACTTCAAAACTATGTATTACTTATGCATCAAAAATTTTAATTTGATTGTTTACACAATAAATAATAAAAAGAGGCTCTTTCTTTGTATAAAGGTTGTAAACATATCCTGGCAGGTCATTTAAGTAAATGTGTGAAACAGTTTCATCTTTATAAACAGATATAGTTACTTTGTGTGAAATTTTTTTTTTAATTTCCTTGAAAATCAAGTTTATTTCAAAAATGTTAGGTTACAAATACATTTTTATTTATTCCTATTGAATTAGTTTAACACTGGCAACACAAAATTTAATTACAATGTTAAAAAGTTAAACATTAAAAATGATTGACAACTTACTACAATGTTAATAAGTCATATAGAAGGACAAAAAATTCTTCAAAAAATCTATGGATTTGGAATTTTCTTAAGGAAAAAAAAGCATATATTAGGTATTATTTTTAAACAATAATGTAATTCAATTTGTATCTCTATTCAACTTGCATTAAAAAGCTAAATTAAACATAATACATTCAAATGTTTAATTGAATTTTAAAAACAAGGCAAAAAATGATAAAACCACATAATTCAAAACCCCTTATAAGTTAAAAAGTCAGATAACATATATATATATATATATATATATATATATATATATATATATATATATATATATATATATATATATATATATATATATATATATATATTGAATTAATATTATTATAACTTATTTGTTTAAGAAAATTAAACAATCCTTGTATATTAAAATATTTTTAATAAGTAGTTTAAAAATATACATTAAATTTAAGCAGTTTATAATTTTAAAAATAAAAATATAATTTTTAAAATGTGCTATAGAAAACATTAAGGTAATAATATATATATATATATATATATATATATATATATATATATATATATATATATATATATATATATATATATATATATATATAACACATTAATATTAAGGAATTTAAAAATATACAATTTTAAAAAATGAACTATAGAAAACATAAAAGTTATTACATTTTTTTATTTTACTTTATAAAATTGCTATTGATAGCATTATTCAATGAACCTTTAAAACACACAGTTTTTCTTTCACAGTAAATACCTACCGTAAAAGTATTTGTCATAACCATAACTTGGAAGAAAAAAAATTAAAAATACTTTCTTTCAAACTGTAACAAAATAAAGCATTCTGAATCTAAGTGAAATAATAATCTATACAAACATTTGCCATGCATGTTTGATTGAATATCTTAATCCTGCTATTATTGTTAAAATGTTCTTATCTTGAATCCATGATGAGAATCAAACTTATCACATTTATGTAAGCACATGTTAATAGGAATGTTAGTTGACATTCAAACAAAAGAACATGATAAAAAAATACTTCTAATTAAATAAATATCATAAAATTAAAATAAAACAACTTTAATCGATAGTTAAATTAAATTTAACTGCAATTAAAAAATAAGTAAATAAATTTTTATATCATGTTTCATGCAATTGAAAATATTATAAATTTTTTTAAAAAAAGTTTAAAAAAAACTTATAAGTAATAAAGTTTCTAACCTCTTTCATTTCTTTCTTTTCTGTTATCATTATAAAACCTTATTTGCCATAATGTTACAAACTACAAAATATTACCCAGAAATTAAACTAAATTAGGCGTGTAAAAAAATTATATAAAACTTAAATTTTACATATTGTATTTGAAGGTCAACAGGGTTAAAAAAACAAAGCCTAATTAAATATTAAGGTTAGTGCTTTGTTTTTATTTTTAATACAATAATTTTACTCAAAGTCAAAATGTTAAATCATAATGACCATGTTATTTAAAACTATAAACATTTTTGTCTAACAGCATTAAACAGAGTAGCTTTATAAGCTCTTTTATGTAAATTGACAAAAATTATCAGTATTACTGTCATTATCATCTATCATTTGTAAAGCTGATTACTTTAACAATATTGTTTTTAAATTAAACTAAATTTTTAGTTAATTTAAACACACACACATTTGTATATATTACATACCTACATACATACATACATACATACATACATACATACATACATACATACATACATACATACATACATACATACATACATACATACATATATATATATATATATATATATATATATATATATATATATATATATATTTATGTATAAATATATAAATATTTATATAAATATATATATATATCCGTGTGTATTTATAACATGTATGTTATTATAATATTAATTAATTATAAATATAATATATTCTATATAATAATAATAACAATAATAATAATAATAATAATAATAATAATAATAATAATAATAATAATAATAATAATAGATAAACAGTAATTACACGGAGATGTCAATCCTATTCTAAAATGACATGGATGTGAAACATTAACTGTTGCATAAATACACGCGCTAACAGTGTCTCGTTTGCTTTTAGAATCAAAACTTTTCTAGCGCCACTTCAGTCGGCTTTATTTCGCAATATTTTATTTTATTTTAATTTAAAAATAATATTTAACAAAAATAATAACTAATTGCAAAGTACTAAAATTTATTATTATTAATTATTATTATTAATTATTATTAATTATTATTGCTAATTTTTCTTTTATATATATATGTATTTTTATGCATATTTAACACACACACACACACACACACACACACACACACACACACACACACACACACACACACACACACACACACACACACACACACACACACACACACACACACATATATATATATATATATATATATATATCTATATATATATATATATATATATATATATATATATATATATATATATACATATATATATATATATATATATATATATATATATATATATATATATATATATATATATATATATATATATATATATATATATATATATATATATATATATACAACCAAATAATTTACGATAGGTCGCCAAATAGAGGAACGATCATCGCGCGTTTTTTATAGTAATTTTTTTTTAAGTTATTTATTAATAAACATTGTTCTGAAGTGGTATTCTGCAGAGGCTTTCTTCAAACTTTTGTTTGGTTTTTTATTTAAAGCCAATTTGCTGACCTAAAATGTTATAGTTGTTTAATCCTTTTTTCCTTGCAATTTTGTTTACGTTCTTTTGATTAATTTATAACTTTGCTAATAATATTTTGTTTTTAAACGGTTTGGTGTAGTTAAGTGATCAAACAAGATTTAGCGAGGTTAAATGACTAATTAACATTTTGTGTAGTTGAATGACCAATCCGTTCCAAAAGATAATGCTAACAAAGCATGTTAACATTATTAATACACTATAATTTAACTTAATTGTATAGTTTTTATATTAAACTATTAATAATATTCAAATATACATAATTACGTCATCAAAAAAAAAGCAAAATATAAAGCCACGGTTTCAAGATTATGCTTAACTCTAAAAAAAAAAACTATTTTAGTGCTAAGTGAGTTCAAACAAAATTTATTATATTGGCTAACGTGGTAAAAGTTGGCACGTTCAAGCTGTGTCAGGTTTGGAACTATCCAATTATAAACAAACAACCGGAACAAACTACACAACTTTTCAAATGAAATAATATATGTCGTCATTTTTATTATAAGAAATTATATGATCGTAATTGAATAATAGTTTTTATTTTTTTTTTTTTTTCAATTTTTTTTTTTTGCAATGAATTATTGAAGTGAAGTATTTTAAATCAAAGAGCCAAGGCCATCTTGAATTACGTCTGATACCGCGCTGATACTTTAATTAAAAGTGTTTGTTTACACCGTCAAACACAAGTCTTTTACATAAAAATATTTCTTTAATTCGAAAATTTACTGCGTAAACTTTCGTAAATAAGAATGGTTGGGGTATCGTAACTTAAGTTTACGCCTAAAACTTACTTAGCAGATTAAAAAAAAGTCTTTATTCTTTTTATTTATTCTTTGCCAGCGTTATAGTTGGTAACGTTTGGTACCATAGCATTTATCTGATAAAAACTTTTAAATAAACTTTTAAACAGGCTTATATAAAAAACATGTACTTTTTTTAATGATTATTTTTTCTATGACCAAAAATTACTTAATTTTAAGGCAAGTTATAATTAGAAAGATTAATACAAAAAAAAATTTTGCAAACAAAAATTAACATGAATCAAAACTATATTTAATTACTCCCAATATAAAAAATATCTTTGAAGTGAATGATCATCTTAAAACTCGTTGACAAGTCGACTTTGTTTTAAAAAAGACGCTTCGTACAAAGACATCAATAGTTTTCTACATAAAAGAGAAACCCGAAGTTAGTGTAGCCTGAGTAATTCGACAGGAGACCAAACTCAAAAACAAAAAAAAACTCTGTTGTTTATGTATAACAAGATAACAATGTAAAACATTTAATCCACAAAATCGTATTTTTAAAGAATAATAAACGTAAGTTTATTGAACCCACCAAGATACTTAAAAAATTAAAAAGAAAACATTGCGTCAGAACTTCGCGGTGGCGACAAAACGTAATATTGCATGGTTTATAAAAAAATTATAAACCATAATAAGTATTAATTAAACAAATTTTGCCCTTGATTATTAGAATAATAGAATGTCAACTCAAAAACTTTGCAAAATTATATTTGCAACTTTGCTAAGCGAAGTAAGGTTGTGACCACAATAAGTACCGTAGCGTGCGGTAACTGAACAACTTTAGCAAGATAGGTTATTTTAGTACAACATTAACTCTTATAGGAATGCTAGATTTAAAAAAAAAAAACAAAAAAAAAAGAGTGAAAAATTTGCGTTACGAAGTATACGGGTGCGCATTTACTTCACGCCTTAAGATAAACAAGCACAAAATTAACAAAACTATCGAATAGCTATATACAAGCCCGTAGGAACAAAATATATACTAAAGGGGAGGGGGAGCAATACTGCTGGGTAGGTCAAATAGTAGTAGGTCAAGATTTTTTGTTTCGGAAGGAACTTACGCCGAAAATATGGATAACAAACTAGGTCCTTTTTATCCTTTTTTTCTCCTTTTATTTCATAAAATAAAATTGAAAATTTTTTAACTGTAAGTCTTAAGGTTATATAAAGTTAAACATGTAACAAAATAAAATCTATGTATTTTTGTAACAAATTAAAAAAACAAACAAACAACTAAAACACAACATTTATCAATTTTCTAAGAAAATGATTAATGTTGAAATAGAGATGTCACGAATAGTGATCTTGCCGAATACCATATACCGAATATTCGGCTAGGTGCTCAGCCGAAGCACCGAATATTCGGCTGCCTAACATTTGGTGATTATACAGTTATTTTGTTATTATACTTAGTTATTATAAACCATATTGTTTTAACTATAGTTATTTATAAAACTTTTATGAATAGTATAACTTAATATAAGTATGACGATATATGAAAGTATGATAAAAAGTATGACGATAAACTGATGATAGAAAGTATGACGATATATGAAAGTATGATAAAAAGACACTTTTAAAACAAAAGTTATACTCTTCAAACTATTAAAGAAGATTACAAAACTAACCAGCTCAGTTATATCTTTCAATTCTGAGGTGATTTCAGAAGTTGCTATGAATAGATATAGCACAAAGAACTCCAAACTTATTAAAAATGATATTTTGACTACAACTTAAACTGAAACCATGATTTATTTTTAATAGGAATTTAATGGGAATATCAGTTATACAATTGTCTTTTTATCAGGAGGCTAAATAAGTGTGAATTTTATAAGTGCGAACTGGCATAAGTGCAAAATAGCGTAGGAAAATATGCACACCAATGAAGATGTGGAAAAGAAAAGTCAATTGCAAATGAAATTAGATTTTACATGCAACCGTTCGCTTAGATTAGACAGCAAACTCTAAAAAGTTGTAGTTAGAAAACGCAAAACATTATCCTAATAGAACATGCTAAATTTTTTTTATTATTTGCCGATGGCAACCCTTTTTTTCATCACAATCTAGTATTCGATATTTGGCCGAATAGTTTGCAATATTCGGTCGAATATCTAATAGTAAAAAAAAAATAGACTGAATACCGAATAGTCACGAAATATTCGAGACATCTCAAGTATAGAGGTACTTTTCAAAGTCAGTTATAACAGACTTTAAAGGAAAAGGGAACGAAGCACATCTTATTATAAAGATAACCATATTATAATAACTTAAAACGTTAATTACGAATAGGGACAATGATTAAATATATATTAAATTGATAACGTGATAACATTGGCAAAAATTACTTTATTTAAATATTATTTTTGCAATGGGATCAATCTTTAATAAAATGTCATCAATAAAATCTTATTCAAAGTGCAAAATTTTTACTAACACTAAAGATTTAGTGATTTAAACAAATTTTATTTTAGTTATACCAAATGTTGTCGTGGTTTTTATGATTAATTGCAGGTCGGTAGATTAATGAAACTAACGGGAAGGTGAGCCAAGCTATCTTTTAACATAAAATATTACAACAATAACATCACTAGAATTACGCAGAGAATTAGCACTTAGCATTAGATATTTGTAGGTTCACATTACATTACACTAAATATTAGCAGAAACATGTTTTCTAAATAATTATAAAAGACTAGACAACAGAACCTAGATATACAACAGTAACACCTCTTGGGACTAAATGCTGTCACACCATACACCACTTTACTCAACACACCACTTGGCTAGCAAGGTTAGAAATCTTGTTTTACATCATTTTACATTAAAAAAAAAATAATAATAATTTTAATTATAAAAAACAGCGGGCTAGCTTAAACGAGAGGTGGAATAACAAATTCGCCCTTATTATAGATACTGTATAAGATTCCCCAGAAGTCACGAGAGCCTAATTTTTGAGATAAAATTCGAGATTTCGTGACCTGAAAACAGCGGGCTTTGGCGTTAGACAAAACTTTTTTCCAATGATTTCTGGCAACTGTAAACAGACGTCTGTTTTTTAGAGAATTGCTTTGCTGATAGATATGAAAGTAATGGTTACGATTGGGAATTGCAGCAACACAATCAGAGAAAACCAATGGAGAAAAGTGAGGCTTAACTTTGTCAAGACGGAATAAAAAACTCCATGCCAGCCTGAATCCAAGAACTTAAGTAAGAAGCACATTTGTCAGCAGGAAGACAAAAGATTTTTACCCAAGAAAATCAGGAACAAAATCACGGAAAGAGTCCAAGAAGAAAAATGAGATAATAGTTTTAGAGAGTTCAAACCGTGATTTGAAGCACCTAAAGGTGAATCTGGAGAAACTGTGCACCGACTAGGATTAGAAACAAGACGTAAGTTGAGTATAGAAGGTAAATGATTCGGATTGTCTGGAAAGCGAGTTGGAAAGTTGACTATTTATGTTATAAATTAAGAAAGGCAAAAGATGTGGGACTTAATGCCTGTAGAGTCACTGACACTAGAGCCAAACTATTTAATGCGATGAGCATTAAAGTTACCAAAAACAGCCATATTGGCAGAAGGACAAAGAGAAAAGGTTTGGTCAATTTGATCAGAAATAACATCAAAAAGTGTGCAGTTTTGAGATGAAGAAGAACGAGATAAAACAAGGAGAAAGGCAATAGAGTGAAGTGGTGCTAAACGAAAACACATAAAAGAATAGTCTCTAGATTCAAACCTAGTTTCCCGACAAATGGTTGAACTATTACGAATGTAAATGCCCAGATAATGAAAGATAACCATCAACACTAAGATCACAATATGAAACAGCTGAATTCAAATTATTCTCACAAAGAACAAGAAGTAAAAAAAAAAAAAAATTATTGATATTTTTAAAAAAACTTTAAAAAATCACTTACTAAATTTAAACAAAATATACACTTTTTATTTTTATTTTTTAAAAAAAGAATTTTATTTAATTATATATTTTTCGTATTGTTTTTGTCTGCCTGTTTTAGTTTTGTATAAAAAATATAAATAGATGAATTTAAATCTTGAAATTGCTTTGAATCTTCTTAGATTTTAAATCTCTTTTAACTATTTAGTTATATATAAGTACATATTACGTATTGTATTGAATAGGTCTACGTATATATACCGATTTGTAAATTTTTATACTAACGTTACTTTTTATACAATACGTCATTTTTATGTTTAAGTTATGTTACGGTAGGTATAAATACCGATTTGTAAATTTTTTTATTTTATTTTAAAGATTTTTTCTTTTTTGCAAACTTTTAACTTTTTTTTCAAACTTTTTAGTTTTTAATTTTTAATTTCTTTTTGAACTCTTTAGATTCACATTTTTGTATAACATTAGAACTTGTATAATTATATTTTTCTCAATTTCACGAAGAGGCTTGATGATAAAACATTTTTGTCTTCTACTTGCTCCAGTCAGATTGTATTTATATATACTTATTAGATCTTAAGGATAAGATTGTAAAATGTGTGCAAATTGACGAAATAAAACTAACTAACAAAGACCACGAATATTAGTGAATGATAGATTTAGAGAGCTTGCTAATGACAACGGTTTTTTTTGTTTTATTGTATTTGGTACTTTAGTCATTTTTAAATTTGTTTAAGAACTTAACTCAAAGCACAGATAATACTCAGTACACTGTTTAATAGTCCAAGCAATTGCCTCGTTAGTATTAATAAACCCTAAATCGTAACAAAGGGCTCCAAATATGGCCTCGACAATGCACACCACATATACGAACAGAGACACCATCCATGCGCAACATGCCACTGTTAGTACTCTGATGTTTTACAGTTGTTGATGGAATCAGCCTCTCTGAGAGTTACCGCAGAGTTCGGGAAACCTAACTACCAGCCAGCCTCAAAACCATAAAACTGAGTTTTAGAGCTGTATAAATTCATTAGGAGATAATAAAATGAGTTGCCTAGTCATAAAAATAGAGACACAAGTAAAACCCATGCATCTAGTCAAGAAGATCCAGTATTCAACATACTAAACTGTTAACAGATAGAATCTGTTTACCCCTAAAGTCTTTGCCTAGGAGACCTTCTACAAGATAGTAGCCAGATGCATTTAACGTTTGCCTAAAATGATTATTTTTATTCGAGACACCATCTCTGACCTTTTATCAACCAAAAGCTCCAATGCAGGGTGTTTATTAATTTGGAGTTAGCTTCTCCTAGCCTTTGTCTAAAAAAGCTTATCCTACAATGTAGCAAGACATGAAGTGGGTTGTACTGAGTTACTTGTTACCAGTAGCAGGATAACCTGACCTGATAGGGTTATTTGTTAAAAAACTTGCTTTTAATCGTCTATTTAGTAGACCTTTTATCTGTCTTATTTTAAAAAATTTCATTGAAAAATCTGTGATCCGATCTTTTTTTAAAAAAATAAAAACCGCAAATTTAAGACTAGAATATTTTTAAAAACATTCTGAACATTTTTTTTTTTAATAAAAACATTCTGAATGTTTTTATTTTTATTTTTTTACTGTAAAACATGGGAGTTTACAATACAAAGGAGTGCTGCTACATCGAATATCTTACAGACTGCTGCTACAAGGAAGTGCTGCTATATTGACTGAGGGTTTAGTATGGGCAGGTAGTCTATCTGTTAATAAAAAAAAACTTTGTAAAGTTTATCCGGTCTTTATTTATATAATTTTTTTATGTGACGACAGGAAAATGTTTTCTCTACAATTAGTATGTCAATAACAAATTCATATATAGTTACTTTTTTTTAATAACTTACTTTTTTCAAAGGAATATTAAAAACATCCGGAAAATATTGTAAAAAGAAATCTGGCGCATAAACTTTTTAATTGACATCCGTTCTACCTTCTTGTCAACCCAACTGTTATTTATAGTTATTATAGTAATTTATATTATTAATTTATATTATATATTAGTTTGACAATTTTCCATAAAATGTTGAATAAAATTACTTATAATGACCAGTTTAGTAACATTTAAAGCCTTTTTAAATAATTTGATAAGACCTAAAAGTAAATATACATAGAAATGGGTCGAAAAGCAGTAAGCAAAGCTACAAAGTGGCAAATACAGGTATGAAGGATGGGTCAATAATAAGTAGTAGAGAAATAGCAAGAAAATAAAAAATTTCAGAGAATTGCGTCAGATCAAAATAAATTTAAAACAACAGGTGGCATTCAACGCCAAGCAGGATAAGAAATGTTAAAAAAACTACCGAACGCAAATATAGTCTTATATTTTGTCAAGTAAGAGCCAACCTGATGTTAATTTATCGTGAACTCATCGACACATTCAACGAAGACCATGAAAAACGTATTTCGTCAAACACAGAAAAAGTTTACTAAGGAAAAAAAAAATTGGTGCCTATGCAGCTGTTAGAAAACCTATGTTAACGGCCAGAGATCAGCTAACGAGATTTAGGCGGTGTAAGGTGAGAATCGAGTGGTCTTTAGGGAAGTGGAAGCAAGTAATTTTTAGTGATGAAAGTTACTTTGAAGTAATAAATAGAAAAAGCAAAGTTCTTGTATAAAGATTTATATCGGAAAAGTATAGTAATCGCTTTGTTGTACCAAAGTTGCAAAGTGGCAGCGGGAGTGTTGGTATTTGAAGCTGCTTTAATTTTATTGGATTATGAGTGTGTAACATTTATAGAGGTCAAACAACCAACATACATATATAGAGACGCGAGAGAACTGCAAGGTTCCGTCAATGGACATGCTGATTGATTGAATAGTGGCGATTTCAACATGATTTGGCGCCTGCCCACACAGTTCGTACAGTAAAAGCATGGATGAAAGAAAATAAAGTAGATTTAATGCCCTGGCCAACTTGATTATCAGATTTGAATCCACTCCAATCTATTTGGGCTTGGATGGAGAAAGAATAAGTCAAGGTGTAATGACGATCCATAAATAGCCTAAAGCAAGAATTACATACCATTTGGAGAAGAGTTCCAAACGAAATCTGCAACAATCTTGTAAAATTGATGCAAAAAGATGTGCTGCTTGCGAAAAAGCTCGTGGGGGATGTTTTAAATACTAGCTGAGATGTTATTTTTGTTGCTTTAATTTTTATATATTGCAGTTTTTTATTGATACTTTTTATTATTATGTTTGATAACGTTTTTATATACAATTTTTAGTTTTAGTCTGCCATCCTATATGCAAGATTTGTTTAAAAAAGATTTTTCTCTCAAATAAATTAAAATTTTTTAATATCTTCTTTAGTTTTTATTTTATGGTATATAAAATATGCTATAAGAAACAAAATTTTACTGCGCCTATTTTTTTGAAAGCACTGTATATATATACAGGGCGGTTCCGATCGGGGGTGTAGGGGTGTCATCCCCCTCCAATGCTGTCATATAAGCATTTGAATCGGCACATTGCAAATATTGAAGACCTTTTTTTTTTTATTTTGGTGTCTCAAGTTAGCAAAAAATACATACAGCACCCCCCTCCATGAAAGACCTTTTCAGAACGGCCACGTATATATATATATTATTCATATATAGTTTATATATAGTATATATATACATATATATATATATATATATATATATATATATATATATATATATATATATATAAATGATATATGCATATTATATATATATATATATATATATATAATATATATATATATATATATATATATATATATATATATATATATATATATATATATATATATATATATATATGTATATATATATATATTTATATTATATTATGTATATACATTATATATATACTGTATATGTATATATAATATATATATATATATATATATATATATACATAAAGGTGTCCCAAAAAATAACATTTTTGAAAATAATCTGCTCCCATCCCCTAAATGTGTTCTATCTAATACAAAAACACTTGGTTTAAAATTTTTTTGAATGAAAAATAATTTAAGGGGTCCCTCAAGACCCTCGAATATTCAATGGGTCCTTAATATTTTCAAAAATATGTCAACCTGGTACTCAAATAAAGCAAAATTATATAAAAATTTTAAAATAGTATTCATTTTGAAAAAATTTAACTTATTTATCAAAATTATTATAGAAAAAACATAAAAAATGCAATTTTTCATTTTAAGTTAAAAAACGTAATTTTTTATGTAATAAAACCAAAAATAACTTTTTTTTCGAAATAAATATCATTTATGAAATTTTTATATAATTTTGCTTCATTTAAGTACCATGTTGACATATTTTTGAAAGCTTTTTTTTGAAAATATTATGAACCTATTAAATATTCGAGGGTCTTGAGGGACCCCTTAAATTATTTTTCATTCAAAAAAATTTTTAACCAAGTGTTTTTGTAGTAGATAGAACACATATAGTGTTCACATGTATATATATATATATGTATATATATATATATTATATATATATATATACATATATATAATATATATATATATATATATGTATGTAAATATATATATATATATATATATATATATATATATATATATATATATATATATATATATATATATATATATATATATATATATAGGGGAGAGCGGGGTAACTCCGAACATGGTCAAAACAGCATTGTAAAAAAATAAATTCGACAATTTTTTTTTACCTGCTGAGAAGGGATCCTATGCTCAGTTCCAGACGTGCAGTAGTGTAATGAAGCTGCGGATGTTGTTCACTATAATTTGATTTTAAATTTTTCTGATAATTTTATGCAACTTTTTTCTTGAGTAACACTCTGTTGTAGCTTCTATGGAAATAAAGTCATTCCTTTTTTTTGTTTTTGTTGCATAATATAGTTTTTAGACTTAGTTATTACAATTAGCTTTTTATTCGCTATTACACAACAGTGCTTGTGATTGCCCCCCAATGTGTTCGGAATTACCCCACGTAGGCAGGGTAATTCCGAACACCAATGGTTTTATTTCTGGCATAAATTTTTATTTTATAATAAGATTTTTAAAAATTCCTTTTGAGGGTTTGTGACTGAGTAGTTAAACTAATTGATAAGCAATAAATATGATCAATTTTGTATAACTGGTGTCTTTAATTTGCATTCCCGCTTAGGTGTTCGCCAATACCCCACTCTCCCCTATATATCTATATATATACATATATATATATATATATATATATATATATATATATATATATATATATATATATATATATATATATATATATATATATAGAGAGAGAGAGAGAGAGAGAGAGAGAGAGAGAGAGAGAGAGAGAGAGAGAGAGAGGGAGGGAGAGGGAGAGCGATGATTAAGATAATTATCATAATATGAAAGAGGCGGGTCCTGACCATATATAAGAAGGGAAGGGGGCGGGTGATTTTTAGGTTTTTTGTTCATAAAACTTTTTTAGTTGACTTAATCCATGTAGCTACGAAATTGCATTATAAATTGATATCCCAACAGTCGGATTTTTTTTGCACCACCCAATTTTCGTAAAATTTTCTATAAATTTTAAACAGCCATCCTAGTATATTTCCGTTTTCAAATAAAATGCTTTATTAAATATATGGCTTACAAAATTTTTTTTAATAAAATATCTTAGGTGGTGGGTGGACAATTGCCCCAATTGCCCCTCCCCCTATGGATCTGCCTTTGTAATATGATCACAATAAATATAATATTAAGTTATCATTAGCAGTATTAAGTTTATTAACTAAACAAAATTAAAATTTATCATTGGCTATCATTAATTTATCATATAATATCACTTGCTACTTAAAGTAAATTTTTAAAACCAGGGCCGTCCCTAGGAGGAGGGGACAACCGGGGCAAGCTGCCCCGTGCGCGGTGGCCTATGGGGCGCCGCAGGAATTTTTTTTCAGCGATCTTCATAACTTCATAAAATATCTTTAACATTTAAAACTTTGGGCGCCCAACATTTTTAGTCACTAACTTTAATGGATATTTCAGGTTTTGTACGTACGCGAAGGCCTTGGGTCCCGAGAAAAAGTTTATTCTTTGCTTTTTAGTTAATTTCAAAAACGTTGCTTTTTAAAAATTTCTTTAAGTATATTATATATTTATTTACTCTTTTAGTAAAAAGTTTTTTTTAATATATTCTTTAACGGTTTCTTTTATTTACACAAAACTAAAGTTTGTTTTGAAAAGCTTTTTTTAACAATTTCTTGTATTCACGTAAAGTTTTTTTGCGTTGATTGTTTTAATTACTTTTTAAAATAATTTCGACTATTAACGCTAATTCATTCCCAGTGAAAAATAAAACCGCGTCCCACATGGGTTACGCGTGGGTTCCGTGTGGGATTGATGGGATTTACGTGGGACGGTTTTTCCTATGTGGTATCCGTATGGAAATTTGTCACCTTAAACCCATGTGGGTAATCCCACATGGGTTACATGTGGGAACCATATGGTATTTACACACATGGGAAATCCCACGTGTGTTTCCTGTGGGATTTGTATGGGAATTAATTTGAAAGCTGGAAACTAAAAAAAAATATTTTTTAAAAAAACTAAAAAAAAAATTTTTAAATCGACATTGCATCGCGTTACGTTTATATTGTGTGAAAATATTTTATATTATTATAGAGAATGACAAGCAAGTATATAAGTACCACGAATAATGTTTATCTTTCTTTATAGAAATAAGATTAAGATTTGTGCAAATAGACTTATTATTAGGATAATATAATAGTTAATTGAATATAGATCTTCAGTAAATTATTTGCAAACAACTGATGCAAGTTGAAATGTTGTCAAAAACCAATCTTGCATGCATGGGACACTGCAGTGTCCCACAAAAAATGCAGGTTTGAAAGTCGAAGAATTCCCAATTTTCTTTATTAAAAAAAGAAAAAAATAGGATGGAGATGGGTTTCTGTAACTTTTTTCAATGCTCCAAAACTTTTAACTTTAGATATAATAAGGTCCCTAAGACTTAAGGGACTTACGAACTACATTGAGGAACAAAAACAGGATATTTACAGAAACTGTTTAATTTTTAATCTGGAGTACCACAGTGTTATTGAGAATAAAGCCTCAGGGTCCAGTTTTCAAAGTAATATGATCTAAAGTGATGTTTAAATAAAATAATATGCTTTAAAATGCATATAGTTATACATATAACTCCTGATAGTTAACTATATGTATAACTAGTTATACATATAATTTGTTATAAAAACTTATTTTTTAAGGTTATGCTTGAACAAATTAGTACCAATTAATTCAAATTCAAGATTAAGTTAAAGTTCAAGTTAAAGTTCTTATTTATTCATTTTTTTTTTGTTAATTTTATATTTATTTGTTTAAATTTATCAGTTAGTACTATTTTTTACTACAGTAAGATTATTTATCATTGTTGAACGTGATTTTATTAGTAACTTCATTTTATTTTCAACATATTTTGACAACACCTTTTATATTTTAAATGATGACAGCTTTACTTTTCTATTGATATTAAATTTATTACGTTTCAATAACTCAGATTGAATCTTAACTGAATTATTGTAAGCTTTGTAGGGGTTTGTTGTATATCAAATGGTGTTGTAAATAAAGTAAAAATAATATATATATATATATATATATATATATATGTATATATATATATATATATATATATATATATATATATATATATATATATATATATATATATATATATATATATATATATATATATATATATATATATTTATATATATATATATAAAAAAAAAAAGAGCAATAAAATTGATACAAAATTTCACTTTAAAACGAATACCATTAACATTGTGATGATAATAGCATTAGGAAACTAGTATTTATGTATTATTATTATACTATAAATAAAAAGTTTTTTAATTCATTTTATAAAATAGAGACTGACAACTGATAATTAATGGAAATAAATACAAATTATAAAAATCATGTAAACTTCATTTATTATTTCTAAATACTATATTAATGTTAGTCTACAAAGTTAAAATCAATTTAGAGCATTGTTATTAGTTCTTTTGCAATTTGCACTTCCACTTCTGTCTCTCAAATTTATAAAATAGGTGGTCAAAGCTTGCTCAATAGGTAGGTTCTCAACATAACAATGCTTTTTTCTTACACTTTCTAAAGAGAAATATGGCAAATTGATTACTTATTTTATCTAAATCATAGGGTCATCTATGCATAATGATGTCAGATGATGACCCGGTTTATTGAACACCTTCACCCTTTATCAAACTCAGTCAATTTTTTTGCCATCTCCCATTGAAAATGATGTCAGTTTTTGTTATCATATTATGATGGTATATCTGAATTGTTAATATAATATAAAAAATGCATATACCATCAATTTTTTTCTGGTTCAATTATACATTTATTCTCAACAAAACTAAAAGTAAAAAAAAACAAACATAAATTGTTCTTTCAGATAAGCAAGCTAATTTCTGAACTTAAATTGTTTTTCCTATGATCCTCTACAGTTTTAAGCAACAAAAGCAAGAAGTTTTTAGACCACATTGTTGGTGTAAATACCTCTAAAACCTGCTCATAGCTAGCATAAATTGTTTTACTTTTTTTTTAAATAAAATATTTTACTTTTTTTTTTAATTCCATTTTTTAATTGACATTATTTTGGTCTCAACATCCCCTCCCCATTGTCAATTATTGTTAAACTCACACTGCCCCTCTATCTACTGGCATTATTTATGGATGATCCCATAGCCTAAATAATAAATATATATATATATATATATATTATATATATATATATATATATATATATATATGCATATATATATATATATATATATATATATATGCATATATATATATATATATATATATATATATATATATATATATATATATATATATATATATATATATATATATATATATATATATTATTTTTACTTTATTTACAACGCCATTTGATATACAACAAACCCTTACAAAGCTTACAATAATTCAGTTAAAATTCAATCTGAGTTATTGAAACGTAATAAATTTAACATCAATAGAAAAGTAAAGCTGTCATCATTTAAAATATAAAGGGTGTTATCAAAATATGTTGAAAATAAAATTAAGTTACTAATAAAATCACGTTCAACAATGATAAATATTCTTACTGTAGTAAGAATTAGTACTAGTTAACAAATTTGAACAAATAAATATAAAATAGTGAAAAAACAATGAACAAATAAGAACTTGAACTTGAACTAAATCTTGAATTTGAATTAATTGGTACTAATTTGTTCAAGCATAACCTTAAAAAATAAGTTTATATAATAAATTTTATGTATAACTAGTTATACTTATAGTTAACTATCAGGAGTTATATGTATAACTGCATGCATTTTAAAGCATTTAATTTATATATTACTTTAGATCGTATTACTTTTAATACTGGACCCAGAGACTTTTTTCCAAATTACACTGTGGTACTCCAGGTTAAAAATTGAAAAGTTTCTGTAAATATCCTGTTTTTGTTCCTCAATGTACTTCGTAAGTCCCTTAAGTTTTATGAACCTTATTATATATAAAGTTAAAAGTTTTGGAGCTTAAAAAAATTACAGAAACCTGCCTATCTCCCCCATATTTTATTATTTTTCTTTAATAAAGAAAATTTGACTTTCAAACCAGCATTTCTTTGTGGGACACTGCAGTGTCCCATGCATGCATGCTTGGTTTTTGACAACATTTGAACTTGCATCAGTCAATTGCTTGCAGATAATATACTCAAGAACTATATTCAAATAACATATGAACATGTTAGAGAATGTTCATATGATATTTGAACATCACAAACTTAATAATATTGTTATGATATGTTATATAAATAATACCATAATAGATTATGATATGAAAATAAGATAGGATATGAAGGTAATGATCAAAGAATAAATTTACTTATAGAGATTTAGATGTTTGTTTATTAGTTTCAGAATATTATATTATGTGTGACCGCGGCCTTCTATAATAACAGGCCTTGACATTGCACAACAAAGTTGTTAAACTGAAGGCCAATTCCTAATACTGTGTTTACATTTTCATCTTTTAACATTAGACGAAAGTTTGTGTTCACGCTTTTTTAATAAATCTTTAAAATTTGATTGGTTTATAAATTAGATAGCGCAACTTCAAGACGATAACGTTGTAAGGTTCAAGGCCTTAACATCGTAAGGTAATAATATTGTCAAACTAACGATAAGTTTTTTTAATAATTAAAATGCCTTAAAAATGCCTTTAAAATGCTGTTTATCTCTTTGCAAGTCGAACTATTTCAACTACAACAAAAATATCAATTTATACAACTACAACTACAATATCAATTGCAACTACAACAAAAGTATCAATACTCAACTACAACAAAAATATCAATTTATAAATTCCCGAAGAATCTAGAGGAGAGAAAAAGATGTAGTGAAGCTATCCCAAGAACTGGTTTTATTGTTACAGACTATACAGCAGTATGTCAACTGCATTGGCCAAATGAAGAACCTTTTGAAAGCAAATATGGGAAGCAACGACCTTTAAACCCACCATCTGTTTTTAAAAATATTCCGCCTAGTTGTTTAGCCACACCAGCAAGTGAAGTTAGAAAAACTGTAACTTCAAGCGGTTTTCAAAGCATTTTACCAGATAAGTTAAATGATTTTCTAAAAGACGATGAACTTATATTTGACGATGTTCAATCTTTGTTAAGTGATAATAATGATGTTATTGTTTTCCAGCTTAATAAAAAAAGTTTACACATACAATCAAAAATGTACAAACTTGGTGTTCCATTATTTATTTTAGTAATTTTCAATGATTATTCATTTGTAGCTAACCATAATGGCACAACTTGTAATATTTCATCTTTAGCTGTAAACAAATTAAAGTTAATAAAAACAAAATCATCTTTATTTGAAGCAGTTAGATTTTTAAAAATAAAGAAAGTTCGCTTCAGTCAAATATTCTATTCGAACACCTTAATGCTATGAGAAAAGTTAATATTGGTGAAGTTTTATATACTTCAGATATTATATGTAGAGCATATGAGTATTTTGTTATGCGACGAAGTTTATATGATTGTTTGTGTATTGACTACAAGTTACCAAGTATAAGGATTTTAACACGATTGACTTCAAAAATAAGCTCAATGGAGGACCTAAGTTTCATAAATAGTATTTTTATGAATTTAAATCCATTGAAAAGAACTTCCATACTACTAATTGATTAGGTCTATGTCAAAGCTTCATTACTTTACCAAAGAGGTGCTTTGTTTGGTCAAGCAGTAAACTACCCTGAAAAGTTAGCTAAAACAATTTTATCATTTATGATTAAATGTCTTTTTGGAGGTCCAAAATTTATATGTAGAGCTCAACCTGTTTCAAGTTTTTCCTCTGAATTTCAGTTTGCTCAATGTCAACAAATTGTTGATACGATAAATAATATTGAAAATAGTAATAATTACTGATGGTAACCGTGTAAATCAAAGATTTTTTGGAATGTTTAAAACAGTTGATAGTAAACCATGGTTATCAACATCAGGTATATATTTATTATATGATTATGTGCATCTCTTAAAATCTATACGAAACAATTGGTTGACAAAAAAGACTGGCAAACTTCAATTTTTGAACAATAAAGAACTGGCTTTGGCTAAGTGGAGTGATTTAGAAACATTATATAAAACTGAGTGCAAGTCTTTTTAAACTCTCTAAACTTACAGCTAAATCAGTTTATCTAAAACCAATAGAAAGACAATCTGTAAAGTTTTGTTAGTCTGTTTTTTGCGAAGAAACAGTAGCTGCATTAAGAATGCATCCAGAGATTGAAAATAAAGCATTTGAAGGTACTGCTGTATTTATTGAAAAAATAATTTTTTTTCGAATGTTGTTAATGTCAAAGCACCTGGTGCTGGCATTCAGTTTAGAAATGAATTATGTGGAGAAATCCACTCAGTTGGTGATCAACAGTTACAACTGCTACGAGATATTGCTGAACTGTCAAATTTTATGAAACCTACAGGTAAGCGTGTATAACAGCTTACGCTAGATACTAGCAATGCAATAGCGCATTCATGTTATGGCTTTATTGATCTCGTAGAAGCTTTGTTGAGTAATGGAGCAAAGTATATCTTATTAGGTTGGTTTTCAACAGATCCACTTGAAAAAGCTTTTCCTAAGCTTTGACAGGGATCTGGAGGTACTTACTTTATAAACGCTAAATCTGTAATTGAAAAAATTAATATTCAACATACTAAATTGATATTGCAACTTGACATTCCTGTTGATGGTATCGATGGTCATACTTGTGACATATGTTTTAGAGATATTTCTACTGATGAAAAAGAACTTCTGGATAATATACATGATCTTGAAAGCTCAGTTAATAAATCTACATTAGTGGCTATAGTTTACATAGCTGGCTATGTGCAAAAAAGCGAAATAAAAATTTATGATAATTCTAACAATTATTATTATAAATATGGAAGTTATCTGTATAGCCTAAACAGAGGCGGACTTGAAATTCCTTCTGATACTCTTTTCTAATGGTCAATATTTTGCTTTTTTTTTTCAAGGTGCTACTGACCCTTTATGCAGAACATTTTGTGTTACTCAGTTTCAGTTCATTGCTGCTAAATATAAATTTAAAATCACAAAAAAACATTGCAGAGTATATTCTAATATTTTGCTAAAGAATTACTCACTAATTACCGCTCCCAAAATACTAAAGCTATCATAATTTATGTGAAAATTAGTTTTGTAATTTATTATGCTATTTACTTGTAATGTTTTTTATTTTCTCATTAGCCTATATGTCTCTCAATATGTTTGGATTTGTAAATATTTACCCTGTTGAGATATATTGATAAAACTTTTTTTTTGCTTGAATCAACTTTTGTTGGTGTTTTTTATTGTTGGTGATTTTTATTGTTACCATTTTTAGCAAAAAAAATTAAAAATACAGTTATCTTTCTAATATATAGATATATACTTTGATATGGTTCTGCTTGTTATTGATACTATTTAATATTACATAAATATTCTTAATGAAATTTGAAATACGAAAAATATGATTATCTTTTAACAATTTTTTGGTTTTCTTTTTATATTTCCGTCTTTACTAGAGATTATTTTTAGAAAACATAGACTGCCATTACACCCTACCTAATATAAAAATATATCAATATAAGTAAAAGTGAAAGTTTAATCGGCCTTCAGTTTTTACAGCATTTTGCGCGATGTCAAGGCCTGTTATTATAGAAGGCCGTGTATGTGTGACGAAAAAGTAAAGATACTTTTGCATCCAGTGGCTATTGCACCCAACGTCTACATAATTGAAAAAGTAGGTTTTCACATTTTTGTTTTTGTTTTTTTGTTTAACTACTTATCCTAATTGATCACTTTTTTTCAGGATTCTCCTCATGGGTTCAAGGTTATTACGCATAATATTTGTTCAATTACCCATAATACGTTAGTCATTATAAGTAATAAATTAGGAAATAATTATTTGTGAAATATTGTAGTCATTAATGACTTTAACCTGGCTAATAATTAAAATTGTTCGACTAATAAGGTATGTATATATATATATATATATATATATATATATATATATATATATATATATATATATATATATATATATATATATATATATATATATATATATATATATATATTTATATATATATATAAATATATATTTATATATATATATATTTGTATTTAAATTTTTTTTTTTTTTTAAATGTTTGAAGAAAGTTATAAGATACTAAAAACCTTGGTATTATGCAAGCCGAAGCGATTTAATTAATTCAATCGACAAAAACGGCGTGTAAATCGCAAAAGAAAAAATATTTTTAATATTCATTTTGGATGTATTGATTAATAGCATTTATTTTTAAATAAATTCATTTTGCAACACGTTTTTTAATTTTATAAAATTTCGTCATAATAGTTTAAGGTAAATCCCACATACCGAATGGGATAAAGTAGCAAATACCAGATTAAGTTAAGTCTCTCTGAAAGCTTCGATGATTAATTTTAAATTACTATTTAAGTAATTTTTAAATTAAAAGAATTTTAAAAATTATCATAGAAGCATTCGGACTTTCATTTGTCTAGTATTGACTACTTTTATACTATTTGGATTAAAATATGTGGCATTTAAGATCTATAACATGTAGTATATTCCACCTATATCCCATGTAGGATTTACCACATAAATCCCATGTGGGATTTGCCATATGAAACCCACATGGGACAAAATAATAATCCCCATATAGGTTACATATGATAAAAACCCACGCGTATCCCATATGGGATTTACCATATGGAATCCATGTGGGATTTACCATATGAAACCCACATGGGACAAAATATTAATCCGGGTATTTACCCACAGACTCGGCGAGTCTGTGGGTAAATACCCGAATCCGATACCCGGTTTAAGGCTCGGCGAGTCTCATGGTTCGAATTTTTTGCCTTGTTTTGTAGGCAGCGGTGCGTCGTCGAGCTGGATCCCTACCTTTTCTAGAAAAATATAGTAGTAGGGTTTGTGAATCTAACTTAAAGTTGAACTTGGCCACGGCTTTTTAGATGTTTTGAGAGCATTCAAGTTTATGTATGTTTCCATGTATGTCCGAATACGCACTAAAAGAATTAACTTCATAACTTAAATTTTTTCTAATCGAATGTTTTTACATATAAGCGAATGCTTTAAAGGATTTGCTAATATAATATGTTTCTATATTGGCAAATGTTTTAAAAGCATTCGCTAATATAAAAACTTTTGATTAGAAAGATTGAAGTTAATAAGTTAATTCTTTTAGCGCGTATATAAAAAACTTTAAAAAAACACTTTTCATTTATTAATTACTTTTCTATTTTAAGAAAAAAGTGAAATATCATTTTACTAGAATATTTTTTACAGCCCAATTATGCCGAAGCACTCCAAAGTGTGGGAGTATTTCACTCAATGTATCGATTTGAAAAGTGGAAAATGGAATAAGTGTTCAACGATAATATCAAACAAAGATGGAAATACTTCATCAATGATTAAACATTTAAAAGTTAACCATGGAATTTCTTTACATACACGGGAAGAAATAGGAAAAAATTCTGGCACCAAACGATTTAAAACTATTGTCTTTTTCGTTTCCGTCGCAAGAAAACCTTTAGAAGAAATTGTCTCTAAAATGGCCGCTCTTGATGGTATATCAGTTAGGGTGATTACAGTCTAGTTTTATTCGTGAAAGTTTAGTAAAATCAAGTTATAATCTTCTTAAAGCCAAAAGAGATGTTATGAATTTAATTCATTAGTTTTATGGAAAAAAGAAGTTGGAAATATTAGAATTGTTACTAGAAAAAATTAAAGAAGGCCGACGATTTAGCATTACACTTGATGAATGGACGAATATAAAAATTCGAAAATATCTCAATATCAATTTGCGTGGAATTGACTCTGAAGTTTACATTCTGGGTTTAGTGAGAATTTTTAACTCGTGTACAGCTGTACAGTTAGTTAAAAAAGTTGAACAACATTTAAACACATAATATTTAAAAAACATATAGCTGGTTCAACCGGCGACGGTGCAAGTGTAATGATAAAATTTGGACAAGAATCTCCTAGTCTCTATAATTTGTGTTTGAGTCACACTATACACTTTGCTGTTTGTGATGTACTATATAAAAAGAAAAGTATTACCATCTTGCAAGATTAAGATGACATTGATGGAGATAGAAATGAACATTGTCAAGATGATATTAATGATGATCAAGACGAAAATTTCTGACGAGAGCGACGGTGACGTCAAAGAGTACGGACAAGTTGAATTAACAAATTTAGGCAATGTAGAAGAAAATATAAAAAGTGTTTGTATAATTACTAAACTTTTTAAAAGTTCTTCTGTGAGAAATAATATTTTGCAAGAAAAGATCTAAATAGTTTTAGGAAATGAACTTCAGCTAGTGTTAGACGTAAGAACTCGTTGGAACTCAATGATCTAAATGATATCTAGATTTTTAAAATTATTTTATATCATTAAAGAAGCTCTACAAGGTATTGGAAGTGTACATTTAATAAAAAATATTAATATTGAATTATTAAATGAATTGGAAAATACTCTAAAGCCTATTAAATTAACTGTGAAAGCTCTTAGCAGAAACAATGCTAATCTTGCAACAGCCCGATTAGAAATTGATTTTATGTTAAGAAAGTTAAAAGAATCCGATGGTAATTTAAGTAGAGAGCTATTAATGACAATGAAAACTCGAATAAATAGCCGTAAAACCAAGAAATAGAAGAGCTATTAGATTCTCTTGTAAATGGTACTATGCCTTCAAAGAAAATACAATTATTTACAACAGATTTACAGAAGAAAGTATTTGGTGAGGATGAAGAACAGCAAAACACACATGAACAAGGGCATTCAGCTGAAAATAACGAAAATACTACAGGAAACGCACTACCATTAACACTGGAGAACTACATAAAATATTATAAAGTGCGAAATGTCCAATTTTGCCAAGTTGCGGAGATAAATTAGCTGATATTAAAAAAGAATTTTTCTTATTTTCAAAAACTAAAAAAAGAACTGTATATTTAAAAAAAATTGTATCAATCGTTTATGACGATAAAGCCAACACCAACAAATTCCGCAGAACATTTTCTGTAGCATCCAACTTCTAGAAATCGTTCTAGATTATCGGACAATTTATAAAGTGCATTAGTTTTTTTAAAGTTTTATTTTTTAAGTAAAAATAATTGCTCTGTTTTGTATTAAACACTTGCAAGTATTTTAATTAATGAGTTTGTTTTTGCTAGTATATTTACATGCATTTTATAAAATGCGATATTTTTAAAAAGGTAATTTTATTAAAAAAGGTCAAGTTTATTTAGTAGTTTAAGATTATAATAAAATTATAGAATAATATATTTACGTTACACGTTGAACTGGCTAAAAGTTGTTTTATTTACCATAACGTATACCAAATCCACTTTTAAAAATCGGCGTGAGAACAAAAAATCCTTTCATGCTATTGTTAAATTGCAAGTTAAAAAGACGTATTGGACCCGGACCCGATAAATATTCTTAAACTCGACTCGGACTCGTCGGGTCTAAAAATGCCGAGTTTTCCCAAACCCTAGTAGAAACAGATGATAGTTTTACAATTACTTCAGGTTTGTTGCACAGAAGTGACACTTGCAGGTTCTTATGAGCAAGTAAGAAGAGATGGCTTATATACTTTCCAGAAACTGATCCAGCTTATTGTCTTCGTTCTCATCTGTTTGATCCAACCCCAAAATCATATTTTGGGAAAAAAGAAAACTTCAACAACTGGAAAAAAATTCACAGAGCAAGCCTAAAAGAGAGATTTTTATCTCATTTCAGTTGTTATGAGAAATGGATCAAAGCAACAATCAGGATAAAAAATGAACAAGCTATCGATCAAGGTCTTATCCAACAAATTAACAATGAAACAGAATGGTGGAGAAGCATTCTTAAGAATATAGTGTCAATGATTATGTACTTGGCAGGCATATTTTGCATTCCGTGGAAGCTCATTAAAGCAGTAGATCAAAATATAATGGAAATTTTTATGGGCTTATCCGATTTCTTGGTCAATTTTGATCCATTACTCGGTCAATTTTGATAGAGCCTTAACGGCGAATTGAAGATGGAGAAAGACGCTCACAAGTGTAAATATTTTAAATGAGGTCATTAACCTCTTAGCTTCACATGTAAAAGAAGCTATTGTCAACAAGATTAAGTGTCGAAAATATTTTTTAGTTATAATGGATTGCACTCCAGACTTTAATTACAAAGGCCAAGCTCCTTTAACCATCCGCTATGTTTATGAAGAAATTGAAGCAAAAGGCATTTTTCAAGAAAGCTATATTGGATATGAAACTTGTGAAGTGTCGACTGGTAAAACTCATTTTAACCTTCTAATTTTTTTCTTTCTTTTTTTTCAACATCTTCGCTTCCAACTATAAGCTTCCAAGGCTATAAGCAACCGCTATTAGAGTTGGAAGTTACTGGAAGAGAAGAGATGAAGTTTATAAAGCAAGATAACGATTGGCAGACGGCCTCCATTTTCAATTAACCCCGGTAAATATTTACACTAAAATAATTTTTACATGTATATTGAGAGAAAATGCTTATTTTAGTATTTGTAGAAAAGAGGAAGAGAAGCAACATTACGACAATGTGATAATGGTTGGATATTGTCAACAAGAGCAGGTCCAACTATGTTTACAATGGGTTTTTGCACCTTGTCTAAAAAAGAAAGGACATCATTGGAAGATCCGCTCCAGATATGACAATAGTATTCCATACATGGACGGAATCGAGATTTATAGAGATTAAAAATAGAATTTGGAATAATAAAGTGTCAAGCACGATAAAGAGATGCAACCTTAGCAGATGCTAATTTTGCAATGGATTTGATATATGGTTTCCAAGAAAGATCAGAAGTAAGAGTTTGAAGAAATAAAGTCTTGTAGGCTAGACCTAAACAACTGTAGAAGTCAATACTATGACCATGGATCTAATATAGTTGCAATTCGAAATGGTGTTCAAGCTCGAATTTCAGCAGAGTAGCCACAAACCTCGTTTACACCCTATGGTTGCCACAGCTAGAACGTAGTTATATCAGACGGAGCTAAATCATTTGGTGAAGTCTATATTGTTTTTTGGAGTTTTTCAAAGAATCTATACACCTTTTCCTGCATCAATCAAGCGTTGGCCACTGCCCTAGCACAAAAGAGTCTTTCAAAAATGATGTTTTCTTGCCCCTTAACACGAGTGAATCATCTGAATTGACACGAGTTAATCATCTTTAGAAAACAGAATGAATAAGTTCTTCAATTACGAGTCAAAGTGGGGATTCATATTTTATCTGAAAAAACGACCACACATAGACAAACTTAAAGAGGATTATAAAATGTTACAAGAACACCTGATTGTGAAAAACATTTCAGATATAAATGGGGTTGAACTAAACAAAGAAAATTAAAAAACATCAGTTTGATATCTACTATTTTTAACAAATAGTGTGACCAGAAGCAGAAGGCAACCAATAAAACACTATTTCCATTGGAAGCACTTAGTATAATCAAAAACGCCAACAGAAAAGACCATTTTCTAATCTGTGGATAGCACTACGCATATTACTGACAGTTTCAATTACAGTGGCCAGCAGTGAGCGTAGTTTCATCAAACTGAAGTAAATTAAAAAAAAATTGACATTGCTTGAATGTATTTATATTTATCTTATGGTAGATTGGTGATTGGCAGGTGATTGATGATTGGTAGGTGATGGAAGTATTAAAGTATTGGTGGCAGCACTTAATGTTTTACTATTACTGGAGGAAGGGGGCGCCGCAATTACATTAGCCCCGGACGCCACCAACCCCAGGGACGGCCCGATATAAAACTTTATTTCACAATTGCAGTATGAGCGTGTAGCTTGATGGCAGCGCGTAGAGCGCGTTAATATGCAAGGGATTCCGGGTTTGAGTGCATACGGTGCATTTTTTTCAAAAAATCGCGTCGGATATACAACAGAATCCCGACGTTATTCGATATATTTTTCAACTTTATTCGATTTATTTCAACGTGGCCAAATTTTTCCATTTCCAAAGTTAATCCGACGTCAAACTAACATTAACTTTGATGCAAATCCGACGTGGGCTGACGTTGTTTTAATGTCGCTTTGCCCACACTAGACATTTATTGCAAAAATTAAAATATGTAATAATTTTAGATAATACAGGTGAAAACCAAACAGCATAGTCTATAGATGTTAAAAATTCTCTCGATATTTCAGAAGTTCAACCAAACACCAAAAAAGTCCATCAAAAACGACAGATAGTCGATGCTTGTAATAAGTTCTAATAATCAATTATTGCTTTCATATTTCATTTGTTTTTTAGTTAAAGTTAAAATAAAAAGTTTATTCAAAGATGTTTTAATATATATTTTACACTTTACCTTAACCAAAATGAAAAACTTCATGAAATTTATAGCTTTTATACCTATTTTTTTGCAACGCTATTTATTACAAAAACTATTTTAATGAATATGTTCTTATGTGTTCATTTTCGAGGCTGGGCGGTAAGACTATTTTGTCTTCTTCTTGCCCCCGCCATTTTTATATTCTAAAAATACGAGAGTTGTAATTATTTTAAACAGCAAATTTAAAATTAAAAAAAAAATCATACGCAGTTGACGAAATTTATAAGAAACTAAATCTAAGGAAAAGGCGTTTCGGAATGTAAAGAATTTGTCAAATCTTTAAAAAAATGTCTTAATAGTTAGAACTTTAAAAAAAATACCTCCTCGATTTTAATTAACTACACACTAATAAATATGAATAGTTAATATTTATTATTTTTTCATTATTATTTTTCCGTGTATAAGATATTCATAGAATATCTTATACACCAATTTAGAAACCAATTTAAATGCAAATATCTAAATAAAGAATATTTTAGCAATTGCTTAATAATGCTTTTTTGTTTTGTTTAAGAGTTCACGAGGTTAGAATTATTTTGTTCTATCTCCATGTTTTTCCGAACCGAGAAAATCATGTTCAAAGTTTTAAATGGACCTGCAGATCAAATAACATAAAAAACGCAAACAAAACCGATTTGTATTAATTTCCTATACATGCTACCACAGTTTCAAAGAAATTGTATTAAATATTTAAAGTGTAGGTATCTGAATTACTACACCTTGATTTGGAGATAGAACAATGTAATACACACTTATTTTATAAAACACAGTATTGTTTTGTTCTATCTCCATTTTCTGTTAAATAATATAATACAAGCTAGTATTTTTTATCTATATCGTGGCAAAATGATTGTATATTTTGGCAATTAAAGTACTGTAAGGTACATATCTGTTTTATTAGAAAAAAATCTTAATTTACACCAGTGAACAAATAATATAAACACGCTCCTTTGTCTAAAATTTAATTCTATAGAGAAGATAAGTATTGTATTATCTAAAGTATGTACCAAGATCTTCACAACAAAATAAAACTTTAGTTATAAGTTTTAAAAGCATAACATCTAAAATATATTGCACAACATCTAAAATACATTGCACAATAAAAAGATATTTTCTGGTTAGTCCATTAAACAGCACTTCTGGTTAGTCCATTAAAAATATAACATTTCAGTAAGAAGCCCATTTAACAACATAACATATAAAACATTATTATTTTGACAATAAAATAAATTACTTTAAAACACTCTTATAAAATGCAGTATTTACAGACGCTTTATCCGGATTCGGGAAACAATCCTAAAGTTCACATAGCCTGCAATAGCTGAAAAATGTTTGAGACCCAATTTTAGACAGAAAAAAAATATATTTTTTTAAGAGCAGGAACTGCTCTTATTACACCAAGGAGACTAAATATTTCAACAATGAGTGCTCTATCAATTTGACTACTGATATTGTCAACCTTTTGTATGCTAGAATTCCCTGGTTCAAAACTTTTGTTAAATTACTGTGATTTTTGGGTAACATATCAAAAACTAACATAAGGCGATGGGAATATGACTATTTTATTGATGATTTGATAAAATTTCTTCTTAAAGTCGTTCAGTTCAGTTTTTGCATGTTGTCCATAGACCAAAAATCAACAAATATACATGTTCATTTTTCATCACTGATATTTTGTGTGTATTTAGTTGTGTATATTCATGCAAGAATTAAAATCTTCTTTATTTTTGGTTACAGACTTGAATGAAACATTTTCTCCCTTACTATTTTTAAACGGCAGATCAGATTGTCTTAGTTGCTTTAACCTAAAACTTGGACTCACATTCTGCGTCCAAGTTTTAGGTGCATGTTTTACCTTTAAAGTTTTGTTGTTGTTTTTCTGTTATAAAAACTTCCGCATCAACTATTTTGACGTAAATAAGTTTTGATTGGATAAAACGGATATAGCACAATATAATTTTAATTTATAATCAGGATTAAGGAGATAGAACAAAATGCAATGTCAGGTATAATAAGTTATTTTTTTTTTTACTGCTTTATTTATAAAAAATAGATATTTTATCTATGAAAAGAAAAAAAATGACCAAACTCAATTTTTTTGATTTGTGGAGATAAAACAAAACAGTTCTAACCTCGCAAGTTGTTATTTAATTTTTAGCAGAGTTTTGGTTGTGAAAAAAACATTTTTTTATAAAGATTTTGAAAATATCATCATGTCACTTAAATATTTTTCGCATTTATTTTATTTTTGAAAAACTACTCTGAAAGTGAAAGGTTACTATTAAAACACACCATCAAAATGTCCTTATTAGTTTGCATTAATTTTTTATTGACCTGCGAATAAACGCTAGGTATTTAATCTTATAATACCCTAAAAATGACAAAAGTTATGAATTTAATAACCTAAGTTTTCTCTTGAACTTACGTCTCACATAGGCTTCAACCCAGCCGGCATTTGGTCCTAAAAAGACGTCTTTTAAGGACCAAATCAGGCTTCAAGCTACCAAACCAAGCCCCTTCTGGCAAATTAGTTAGATCCTCTGGAGTAGTTTTAGGACCTAGGCTCCAGTCCACTTTATATTGTGATAATAGTTCTTTTTAAATTGCCAGGATTTTATAAGCAGCTAGAGTCCATTCTAATTTAGAAAAAAGGCTAATTACGAGACTTCTTTATTTGTTTAATACTTTGAAATACTATCTACCATCTATTTCTAGTTCCTCTGGTTACCAATCTGCCGTTTTAAGCATCCTAAGTATTTCGTTTTGTTATTTTTAATTATTTGACATTCTTTATTTATCTATTCATTTTTCTCGGCTTTCATTTAGCTATTTACTTAGTACTTTATGCTAAAATTTTGTTGGTACTGTTTAGAATTTTCAAAATACCGAAAAAGTATAATATCGGTTTTCGGTATTCAAAATATTTCAATACCGGTATAAAACGGTGTATTTATAAAAAACATAAAAATCTAGCCAAATCATTAGAAAACTTTATGAAAAGAAAAAATAAAATATAAAAAGAAAATTTGCACATTTTTCTTTTCCTGTTTTATTTTATTTTACTTTTTAATATCAAAAAATTAAATGTATTATTTAAAATATTGAAAATATTTTATCAAGCAGTAATAACTCAATAATTTAACTTTCCAAAAAATAGTATTTTGAAAATATTAATGCATTTAATATATCAAAATTCATTCGGCTTTGAAACTTAGTTGAAAAGTTACCAGCAACCGAAAAAGTTCTCTCACTGATGTTTACGTGGGCTGAATTGTTTTAAGAGCACATCAATCTTATTTAAATTCAATGATCCAACTCCACTTCCAACAGCTTAAACTCCCTTAATAACACTGAAAATGAATCAGAACAGCTAATCTTGAATTGGAAAGAAACCATGTTTGTTAGGGATTGTTGTAACTGTGTCTTAAGGTTATTATTGGCTTCTTCAGCAACTTCTTCATCCAATGATTCGACATTGACACTATCCAATACTTTGGTAAAATTTTGTTTAACTCTATTTTATGCATATTGAATAATTGCTGACTTTGATGAATATTTGAAGTTATCTTTATTTTGTGGCAGATTGGAATTAGGGTTTTGCAAATATCTCATTAGTGAAACTAAATCTTTGAATGTGTCACTCATCGTATCGCTTTTTGAGGGAATCTAGCATCACTACACTTAAGTTAGACGTTTGTTCAGAAAGATTTTTGAACTAAAACATATGAACACCTTCACTGGTCAGAATAGTTAAATTATCCTTACTTAGCTTCTCAACAGCCAACTCAAAACTTTTTTAAAATATTTTAAAACTTTTAAAATATCTTCTAAATCGATTTAGATTTCCAAGTTAAAACTATTTGTTCTAATGTCTAAACTGCTTTTTGAATGCGTGGTTTCAATTTTACCAATCTTTCAATCATGGGAACCAAAGAGCTTTACCAAGTTTTAATGTTAAGTTTTAACATCAGTTTTCACTTTTTCAAAAATATGCTTTTGCAATATGGAGCTACGAACACTTGACAAGTTAAAAAGTTTAATCAGTTTACGAGAATTATTCAATACAGACTTGATGTCATCTCGAAATATTCTGTTGCTGTTTCCATGAACAGTTTTTTCTATGGTATCATTAAAAATGTCGCTGCAATTGAATCTCATGAGATGATCATTGTCATTATAATCAAAATCTGAATCATTATCTTCTTCTGAAGTAAGATTAAAAATAAGTTTTTTGGAATTGTTTCATTATCATATTAATTGGCACCTTCTTCATTTGATTTATCACTTGAACATGTTGGGCCGTTGCTGGCATGTAAATTTTTGTAGAAAACATCGGTTACGGCCAGGTGAATACCGTGATTGTGGCACAGTTGACTCTCTACAGGAATTATCCGTCCATATTTTTGAAATACTGCAGCACCATCGTGAGTAGATGCAATTATGTTCATAAAATCTAATCCGAATTCTGTAAATTTTTGTTTCACCAATTCTTCAGTTGTGAAAGCATCACAGGAACGATCAATTTTAACAAGACCTAATTTATGAACAACTTTATTGTAAAGAGTTACATTTATATACCTTTTTTTCAGTCCAACTGTGACAATCTCTCAATCTCATAACCAACTGTTATGCTGAACTTTTCACCGTATTTTTTAAAACAGAAATTTCATCAAACAGCTCTTGTTTTTTTATCTCGTAAAATGACACTTTTAATTTGATATGGTTTGACTTTTTGGCATTTGGAAATCAAGTTTCTGAACAAACTCACGTATTGCATTGAACTTCGTACTTGTTCTTATAGACATGCCATCCTTTTGCGGCACATTTTTTTTCACAAGCAATTCTGCCAAGGTTTTACGTTTAAAGAATCCGTCAACTTTTATTTGTTTTTTCGGAACTTCTGCAACAGATGTCATATATAACTTCTTATTTTATAATATTAAACTATAGTTCTCGTGTGGGTTATCAAACCAGATATGCTTGAACCGTTGCATTTTATGAAAGAATTGCACAGGATACATTTTGCTTCACTCGCTGAATCTTATGATTTTGTGAAACACTTCCAGACAGAAGAGCTTTGCTTTGGCATGTTTTTCTTTTTGTACTTGTCTTTTATTGGTTATAAATAAAGTAAAGTAAAATAAACATAACGCAAATAAAATTACATTACTTACTTGAATATTATTTATTAATATAAGTAGATATATTAAATATTAAAATTAAATTTATAACTTTTATGCTAAACAATTTATTGTCTCTTATATATAAACTATTATTATAAAAACGTAAGTTAACACTACAGCTATTATATAACTTCATTCATAAACTTCTTCATGCGAAAATAATGTCCAAGGAAATTGCAATGTTGCAATCGGTAATACTTTTCCAAAAATAATTTCACAAAGTGTTCAAGGGGAATATTGCAGTGTTGCAATAATTACAATACCTAAAAGTATATAATTAATTTAAAAAATTTACAAATTTGCGGTTTGCAAACAACATACTAAAATAACTTCTATTTTTCGTCATTCATTTACAAAATTTAAGCACAAAAAGTACACTAGAACATATTGCTATCTTTATTAAGTTCAAATTATTAAAGTAAAAAAAATCGTAAAAAACCGGTGTTGGGAAACGGTTTCGGTATTGGAAAAATTTAGTTGAATACCGGTTTTCAATACCGGTAGAAACCGTGGAAACTCTCGCAAGCAGTATGAAACAGCGTTTCCTGAAAAAAAAAAGATAGAGAACACAAAAACAGTTCCAGACTCCATGGATGGGTTAATGGGTTACTAAAATCCTCACAATGAAAACAAAAATTATACAAACTATAAAAATATATTCAAAAAAACAAAAAGAAACTCTAAAAAGCTTTATTATGCAAAGCTATTATACAAAGCAAGCGGAAGCACCAAAAAAACTTGGAATGTAGTTAAAGAAGTAATTGGTAAAAAATAATTATGCGAGAAACACCCTTTCAAAAAAATAACAATTGACGAAAAAAAATATTTATGATAAATCAATTATTGCTGAAAAAAGTAAACAGTTTTTTTATTAATGCTGGTTCAAATTTGGCATTAAAAATTCCTCTGAATTCAACATTTGAATCTTATTTAAAAAATTACGATAAAGTTATGGATGAACCTAATCTTAAATTAATTGAATTGCGAACCGCTATTTATAATCTTAAAACTAAAAAGTGTTGTATTTGATAAAATTAACATTAATGTTGTAAAATCTGTCTATAATATAATCAAACCTCTTTTGTATTAACTACTTTTTGAGTTTTCATTGATCTGTCAAAGACTTTTGATACTGTAAATCATAATATACTAATAAAAAAACTTGAATATTATGGAGTAAAAAATAATAACTTACTTTGGTTCAAAAGTTATTTGACCAATAGATATTTATTTGACCCTTATTATTTCTAGTATATATAAGTAATTTAAATTTAGTAACAGACTTCTTAAATTGTGTTTTTTTTGCAGGTGACTCCAATCTTTTTTATTCCCACAGAGATGTTAAAACATTTTTTGAAACTGCTAACGAAGAGTTGGGTAAAGTTAATGAGTGGTTCGTAAGTAATAAACTGTTTCTAAATGTGGATAAAAACAAATTTATTTTATTTCATTAAGTATATAAATTATAAATACTTCTTCATTCAACTAGAAAAAACTTCTTCATGCGGAAATAATGTTCAAGGAAATTGTAATGTTGCAATCGTTAATACTTTTCCGAAAATAGTTATACAAATTATTCAAGGGGATCGTAGTGTTACAATAATTACGATACCAAAAAGTAACTAATTGATTAAATAACATTACCAGACTTAAATTTTTATACAAGAGAAACTGTAACGAAAACATTTAGTAGTTAATGAATGATGAAAGAAAAAGTATAGTTGTGATAGTCGAGGTCAAACCATTTTTTTGTAAAATGGAAATTTTTATTTCTCTATTTTTCATATACTTTATACTAAGAGAAGTCGATGGTTGTAATTTCTATGATGCTTTTACTCTAATGAATGTATAGGACAAATACATTTATTTGACTTGATATTAAAGTGATTATCATGTATTATCACTTAACATTATTATTACTTGAGCTGAAGAACAAATTTGTGAAAATGGTGATAATTCTAACTGTTGTAATGAACCAATTTATTTTTTGCGATTTTATCTAAGAGATGAGCGTTCCATTACACCTCGAGTTAAGATCCTGTATTATGCTTATTTCAAGATAAAACTAGGGGATGAGGACAAGGTTTTCACCCCCCATAAGATCTGTGTTAAGTGTCTGTCTAACCTGTCCCTGTGGTCTAAGGGTAAATTGAAGAGAGTGCCTTTTTCCACACCTATGTCGTGGCGCAACCAAAAAGGTCATGTAACTGATTGTTATTTTTGTTTGACACACACGGCGCAATTTACCAGAAGGACAGCTAACAGCATAATTTACCCTGACTTACCATCAGCAATAAGTGCGAGAGCATATGATGAGGGGGAAGAGCCTCCTGTGTTTTCTTCTGATCTTCTCAATGTTGATTTGAGTAATGATGATGATGTGCCTTCATCAAGAATAGCAATGAAGATGATGATAATTGGCTGCCTAACGAAGAGCCGAAGTCTATCAGCCAGAGACAGCTGGACTTGTTTGTTAGGAGACTTGGCCTGTCCAAACAGGATGCGTGTTTGGCTGGTTCAATGCTAAGAGAGTTCGGTGTCCTTGGGTAAGGAAACGAGAACGTCTGTTTATAAGACAAGAGACGCAGCTTACGTGCCATTTTTTAAGAGAAGTGAAGACAATAACTCTGTATTTTGTTGTAATATTCCTGTTTTGTTGATGAAGATGGGTATCTATACACAAGTGGAGAATGACTGGTGGTTGTTCATCGATGGCAGCACAAGAAGTGTAAAGGCGGTCCTTTTGCATAATGAGAACGCATATCCAGCCATCCAAATTGCTTACTCAGTAACAGCAAAAGAATCTTATGAAACTATGAAATCTATTTCGCAGCTTGTTCGTTATGACACATTTCAGTGGAGAGTTTGCTCGGATCTGAAAGTTGTAGGTATGCTGACAGGTATGCAAGGAGGTTACGTGAAATACACATGCTTTATATGTTTGTGGGATAGCCGCGCTAAACATGAGCATTACATCAGGAATGAGTGGCCAGCACGAGGCAATGCGACCCTTGGTGTTCACAATATTCCCTATGAGCCACTTGTTCAGTCTAACAAAGTTATTATACCTTCATTGCACATAAAGCTTGGCCTGTTTAAGAACTTTGTTAAGGCATTACACTCTGACGGCGAACCGATGAAAATCATAAAGGAGACTTTTCCAAAACTGTCACTTGCAAAAGTTAAGAAAGGAGTATTCATTGGACCAGACTAGGGCTTCTCATTTCCCGCAATTTTCAAATCCCGGGATTCCGAGATAATAAAATTTGTATTCCCGGGATCCCGGGATCCCGGCAATTTTTTATAAGCACAAATTAAAAGAAAAAATTATCTTATAAATATAAAAATAACACAAAAATCAGTTTTAATTCAAGATCATAACCAAAAAATACAAAATAATTATGAAAATAAAATAAACAAAATAAAAACAAACTTCATGAAAGTTATTATAATTAATTATTTTTAAAAAAGTTTTTTAAAAAGCACAAATAGTTAATAGAGTTATCACTTAATGATGACCGCATTTTTGTGACAAATAGACCAGCAGCAGAAAAAGCTCTTTCAGATTCAACCGAAGTCGATGGGATGATCATCAAAGCATTAAATAATTTGTCCAAATTACTGGTGCGCTTTCCGGTAATTTCGAAAATATTCATTTCTTTTATGATGTTTTTAACATCATAGGAAATGTATTCTGCACTCTCGATTCGCGTTACATTCAAAATTGCATCATCCAATTTCTGTTGGAGGTTAGAAGACCTAGTTAAGTGAATTGGCTCTTCCAACATTAAAGCACCAGCCTCATCATCACTACTATTAATGATTTCTTCGATATCAGCAGAAGTACTTCTTGCGCTAGTATCCGAATCCGAAATAAAAATTTCTTAGCTGTAGAATATAATGCAGATTTAAAAGGCAATGTCATTACCAAATCTATTTCCGATGGATATTGATAATTTTTCGGATTATTTAAATATTTTACTAAACCAACTAAATTTTTATTCCGTCGTTCGACTACTCTCTGTCGCACAGATTGAAGCATTTTAGAAGAAAAACTATTTTTATTCTTGCTCAAGTCATCCAGTATGAATAATAATACACCCTCTGCTTTAAGTAGTGTGGCGTTTCTTCGGCCAAGTCTTTCAATGCCAATTTTTAGTGGTTGCAACGCCGTTATTACAACGTTAATTAGTAAATATTCTTGCTCCGAAATGTTGTCAATATTAAGAGTTCGCAATTTTAAGTCCATTAAGGCTTTCAATATACAAGTTTTTAAGGCAATAAATCGTTCGAGCATTGCAAGAAGGCTGTTCCTTGTTTTTACATCCAGTATCGACTTAAGTTCTTTATTGTACTCAATTCTAGCGTATTTTGGGAGAATTTCATTTTTAAGTGATGATTTACGAAACATTCGCACCATTTTTCGGACTTTCTGAATTATTTGAGCAATACTAACATTATCTTGTAGCTCATCATTGATTTCTACGTTTCTTAAATTAAATAAATCGCCGTACTGACTTGATTGACAATCAAATGAAGTTACATACTCGCTGTCGATCTCTTCATTCTCGTTCTCACTCTCATCATCTTCACTATTATTGTCTTCTTCCAGATTTTGACTATCAAATTCGTTATGCTCACTATCTGATGCATCTAAAATTCTAGCTTTTTTGTAGAGAACATCACAAACTGATAAATGCAGACCATGTGCATAACATAATTGGTGCTCAATACCGCTTAATCTTCCAAATTTTTTCATAACTGATGCACCGTCAGTTACACTAGAAATTATATGGTTCTTTGTAGATAAATTAAATTCCGATAATTTAGTTTCAACCATATCAACTATTTTTTCCGCAGGAAGTGCACCGAATATTCTAATCATGCCCAGGTTCCAAAACTTAGTTAAGGAATGGACATTTATATTCATATAGCGACGGTTTTTTAACGAAGTGTATTCGTCTATCGAAATAGAGAATCTTGCGCCATCTGAAATTAGCATAGTTATTTCCTTAATCACAACTTGTTTTGCTAAATGGTATTAGCTTTTTACCATACTCATAACATGTGAAGGGTTTTTAGGTAATATCATACCTTTATCAGATAAAGTTTTTCTTATATATTCGGATTTTGTAATGCTAATAGAAAATCCATCGACAGCAGCCATCTTTGAAACAATTTCTTCAATAGATTTCTCTTTTACAAACGAAGTGATTTTACGTTGGACATTTCCTAATTTAAAAGCTGTGTTTTCTTCATGTGGTCTTTTCTTATTAACTTCAATTTCAATTTCCTTGTGAACATTTTTTAAATGACGAAGAAGTCCACTTGTAGAGAATCCTTTACACATTATTGTTGCTTTGCATTTATTGCAAATAGCTGATTCCGTTTTTTTTTTCGCGTGTAAAATATTTCCAAGCTTTTGATCCACTTTCACTTGCCATGATAGGGTTATCTAATTTGATATTTTACATTATAGCAATGAAAAATGAATTAAATACTGCATTATAAAAAATTTGTTATAAAAAATTTAACAACTTACAATTTGCTTTCTGATCCTGAAACTTCGATAAAATCAATAAATCAAGGCCAATAAATCAATTAATTCTATCTAGCTAATATATAAACCTAAACAAAAATTTATTGCCATCTATATTATGTTTTCTAATTAAGCGAAAATCCCGGAAAATTTGGGTCGAAATCCCGGGATTGCGGGATGCAATTTTACTACCGGGATCCCGGGAAAACGGGATCCCGGGATCCCGTTTGAGAAGCCATAGACCAGACACTCGAAAACTTTTGAAAAGCCAACAGTTTACTGATTCCTTGTCCCCGATTGAGCTCAGAGCATGGAAGGCTTTGAAAGACTGTGTGGGGAACTTTCTGGGTAAGTATCTGAAAGTTTGAGGAATTAAGTATATGTTAATGAAGATTTTAGCGAAAGAACAACGGAAATTAGAAAAAAGTTGTTTAAAGAAGCAAAGGAATTAAGAGCAAAAGGTAAATTTGCTAAAGTTATTTACAACAAACTTATTACGCGCGATTTTTAAATGAATTCTTTTATTTCTAGTTATTTAAATTTTAAAAATGGATTCTAATTATCAAAACAATTTTGAATCGCTATCATTTAACTTTTTTCAATTTTACGACTTGGTGCTTGACACTAATTCAGATCCTGATCTAAACTATTTTAGTGATGTAGAAGCTTTTCGAAACAATTGTTCCTACTTCTATAACAATGAAATAAAAGAATTTCTTTCTCGGGATCATTTAAATGTTATTCATTTTAACACTAGAAGTCTTAAAAAAAACTTTGAAAATTTGTGTAATTTAATTGAACCTGTCATTTCGAAAAGGGCACAAGTCCATTTACTAAAACTTTTCAAAATCAACAAAAATATGATTTTTATTAAAATAATGTCTAGGTTGCTAAAGAAATTAAACATAGAAGTAGATAAATAATGAACGTATATAACTTGTGTATTTTTTATTTTTTATAAAAAAAACATAAATCATACAGAAATTTTTAATTCAAACTTATAAACTAACTGTTAAAAGTTTTGGACTTATGTCCTTTTCGAAATGACAGGTTCAATTGAGGAAACTTCAAATACGTTTAGTATAATTTGCTTAACTGAAACGTGGTGTGAATTTGATGACGCTAAATCTAATTTAAATCTCCATATTCGAGGTTTTAATATGATCCCACTAGCGCGTAAAGCAAATAAACGCGGAGGTGGTGTACTTTTTTATATAACGGAAAATTTGAGGCTTTTTAATAGGCCTGAGATGAGTATTTCTGATGACAATAAAGAAATTTTAACAATTGAACTTTTAACCAATAGTTCTAAAAACATACTTATAAGCTGCTGTTATCGCCCACCATCTGGCCATATTGAAAGTATTAATGCATTTTAGTGTATTGATATTTAAAAAAATAGTTTTAAGGAAAAGAAACTAAATTATATAATTGGTGGCGTAAATTTAAATTGTTTTGAATATCACGTTAATAACAACATTAAAAAATTTTACGATGACTTATTCGAACATGGAGCAATTCCACTAATTAACAAACCTAATAGAGTAACCTCAACTTCAGCTACCTTAACTGACAACGTTATAACAACCGATATCTTTAATGAAGCTCTTAAAAAAGGTATAATAAAAAGTGACGTTTCTGACCACTTTCCTATTTTTTTCTCTATTAATATTGACAACAAATTAATACAACAACATAAAAAAGTCATTATCAAACGTTTTTTCACCGATGCAAATTTAGCATCGTTTAAGGATCTTTAATAAATTGAAACCATATTAACAGTTCATTTGAAGCTAATGGAGTATACGATACATTCTTTCAAACTTTCTATGAAATATATGATGCAAATTTTCCAAAACGTGATTTATTATAACCAATAAAAGTTTAAAGTCACCATGGGTCAATAAAAATCTTAGGAAATCCTCAAAAATAAAGCAAAAACTGTATATAAAGTACTTAAAAAAACCAACACCAGAAAATAAAGTTATTTATAAAAATTACGCTAAAATGTTTGAAAGTCAAAGAAAAAAATTTAAAAAACGATATTACTATGATTGAACATAATTCAAAATGCACATGGCAAATTATAAGTCAAATTACTGGAAATAATAAATTAAAATTATGCTCTGTGCCTAACACTATAAAAGTTAATGGCGTATTTTTATATGAACCCAAAAAAATAGCAAGAGAATTAAATAAATATTTCGTGTCTGTTGGCCCTAATTTAGCCAAAAATATTCCAAATATGATTAATCCAATAAATGATTACGTGTTTCCATTAATCTCTAGTTTAGATAAATTTGAAGTATCTTCTTCAGAATTTGAAAGTGCTTTTAAAATGCTTAAAACTAATAAACCAGTTGGTCCTGATGATATTAATTGTAATATAGTCATAGATTCACGAGATACCATAAAACGTATTCTTTTTAAAGTTTTTAAATGTTCTATAAATCAAGGAATTTTCCCCGATCAACTAAAAATAGCCAAAATAAAGCCTATATTTAAAGGAGGTGAACCATCAAATGTCAGTAATTACCGACCAATATCTATCCTCTCTGTTTTTTCAAAAATTTTAGAAAGAATTCTGTTCAACCAAATATCTAATCATCTTGCTGTTAATAATATACTTTGCAAAAATCAATACGGTTTTAAAAGAAATAACTCTACTGAACATGCAATAATTCATCTTACTCGTAGTATAACTGATTCATTCGAAAAGTCAGAGTTTACTTTAGGCGTCTTTATAGACCTATCTAAGGCTTTCGACACAATTGACCATGAAATACTGTTTACTGGTTACTGTTTTCTTCATATTGATAATATTCAAATAAAAAGAGTAATTCTCACAAATTTTTGAGGTATCATTGTAGATGAAAATCTATCATGGAAGAATCACATCGGACATTTATGCAACAAAATTGAAAAAAGCATTGGAGTTTTATATAAACCAAGAAGCGTTTTAAATAAACATTCATTAACTCAACTATATTACTCTTTTATACACTGTCATATTAATTATGCCAATATTGCATGGGGTAGTACCCATAAAAGTAAATTAAAGCCACTTTATTGTCAGCAGAAGCATATTGCACCTCTTATAAATTTCAAAAATCGTTTTACTCACTCAAGGCCACTTTTATTTAACATGAATGTTTTAAATATATATCAAGTAAATGTTTATAATGTTCTTTGTTATATGTTTAAATGTAAAACCAACTCATCTCCAGCTTCCTTTTTTGATTTATATTCTTCAAAAGAAAAAAAAAAAAATTCTTTAAGAAATGATAATTTTATTAAACAACCAAAATTTCAAACAAACTTTGGTAAATTTTGCATTTCTTTTCGTGGAGCTTTTTATGGAACCAAATAATTTTAAAAAATTTTGATTTTTCTCATGAATGGAATTATTATATGTTCAAAAGAAAACTAAAAAAAGTAATTTTCTCAACTGAAAATGTTTTTATATACTTTTAATTGTACCCAGTTTTGTCATCACTCATTTATATTTTACTTTTATACAATATCGATTTAAAGTTTATGTGAAAAACTATATTTAAACACCATTATTTGAATTTTGTTAAAAGTTGCACTGACATTATTTGTACAGTAGTCATTTATTATTTACTTGTTTACTTTAATTTTTATTTTAATTCGTAATATTTGTAAATAATTTGTATCACGAACGGAAAAGTTTAAAATTTGTATTTATTTATTTTATTTATATTTACTAAGTTCAAAGTTCTTCAACAGCGGTTCTCGGTGACAAGACCTGTATGGTCTTCTTTGAGTTCCCGCGTTCTTTATCTTTATTCTTTATTTTTATTTATTTATTTTTAACGATTTCTTTGCATGTAATTTTTCTTATTGATATGTTTGTAAATATTGTGTTAAATATTGTAATAAAGAACAAAAAAAAACAACATCGCTTAGTTTTATTAAAAAAATGGGAAAACCGGTACCTCTAGTTTACCAAAAAATGGTTCGACCCTGACAAATTTGGCTATGCATTTGGTCTTCAGGGCCATCCAAAGAACATTATTTTTCGTTCCAAACCTCTTGTATAAAGTGAAAAGTGAAAAAATGTCTGATAGTGTAATTTAACAAATTTGTGGTTTGCAAACAGCGTAACAAAATAACTTCTATTTTTTGTCATTCATTTGTAAAATTCAAACACAAAAAGTACATCAGTGCAAATTGCTATCTTTATTAAGTTCAAATTATCAAAATTTTAAAAACCGTAAAAAACCAGTATTGGGAAACAGTTTCGGTATTGGAAAAATTTAGTTGAATACCGGTTTTTCATACTGGTATTGAAAACCGTGTAAACTCTTGTGCTGTTTTTGTCTTAATTAATGAAGTTCTGCTATTATTAAGGGCCGCCGAGAGCCGTCAGGCCGCCTTGGACAGCAACCCGGATTGGCGCGCCTATTTATTAAAATTATACATGAAAGTCCTTTTTTTTTTGTTCTTTTTTTTTGTTTTTAGGTACCTTCTTTTTTATTTGACGCTTCTTGGATATCTGCCGCCCGGGACAAACTGTTCCTTTCGCCATCCTTCCCTCTCGGCGGCCCTGCTACTATTTTAGTTAATATTTTCACACACACAAACACACACACACACTAACACACACTAGGCTTCCGCCGAAGAAGAAATGTTATATTAATATTAAGATGTAATTTACTTGACATTTTAAAATTCCATTGGGCATCTTTTCACGGTTAGGGCGCACGGTGATTCAAAACAACAACAAAATGGCAATAAACTCCTCACAACTTTTTTATAAATTAAGTGCCTTTTTTTTAAATAATATTAAATTAAAATGATTTTTTATTTTAAAATTAAAAATAACTTTTTCATAAAACTTTTATTTTGTGTTTTATAGTTAAAAGAAGTGAAAAAAATTGATACTACTTTTAAAGAAATCTGAAAAATGTAAGGTTTTTATTTAGCTAAATTAGATAGTTTGAAATTTAAATAAAAGTGTATGTTTATTTTTAATATAATCTTTTGACTCTATATATTTCAAATATACTAAAAGGGAACTAGTAAATCAAAAAAAAATTCTTTTTTCAAATCCATGCTTTATGCAAGCAGAATTCTATTGGGCCTAGAAATTCTTTTTTTGTTATCTTTTGTAGAAGGAAAAATTACTGTTACGTTTTTAAATTTTTTTTTTATTAATTCAGTGTTCTTATGGGAAAATACAAATTAAATTTTTGTTAACTTAATTAACTTTTTTTGGTCAAATTTTTCCATTTCCTTGTATTGTCATCGAAAATGATTAAGTGTGCGAAATTTGAGCAAAATTGGTTGAGAAAAAAGCTTTCAAATTGATTTCAAATTTTGTGGCACACAAACATATATATATAGAAAGTAACCTTATATAAAGCATGGAAAAAAAAGTCTGATTTTTTTTGTTTAAATTTAAAGACTTCTCTAAAAAAAGTAGCAAATAATTGTTTTCTATTTTCTTTATATATCTAAAAAAATGTTCCACCGAGTTGCACAAATATATATATTTTTTCCAGTTAATTAACATTTCTACTTTTAGAATATAAAGGGATTACTGCGGTCCCCTGCGGTATTGGAAGTTATTAAAGAAATACAAATGATAAAGAACTCATAAAAGCCTTATTTTCCGCCATTTTTTAAAGTATTTTATTATATCAAAACCAATGATATATTATATAACTAGGTGTCTAACTTTGATTCGAAAAGTAAAGCCGCTTTTTGCCCTTTTTACAAATGGCGGATTAAATTTGTAAACAAATATTTTTAACTTTTCTTATCTAAATGAAGTAAATATATTTTAAATTTAAATGCAATTTATGTAAAAGTGTTAAGCAAAAATTATAATACTGGTAAAATTATAATTTATGATTGCTTAATTTATTTTCGATTAAAAGGGATTAAAGTTTTGAATAGAAAACTAAAACGACAGACGTTTTTGAAGCATTTTTATGAATTAAACAACTTTTTCATAAGCATAGACTCATAAAAAAAACTTTTAAAAGTATTAAATTTTTTTTTATTTTTTTGTTATTATTCAGTGATCAAATACAAATACAATCATCTATTTATAATTTGATGAATAGATGCTACACCAGGCCCCTCTATGCTGACGAACATGGAGATACAGACGCTACAGACAAAGCAGCAATTGTATCTATAAAGTTACTTTCTCATGTTGTTTTTGAAAGCGTTGATGGATTGAGCGTTGTTTTTTTAAAGGACGACGGGTGCCGTCGACGTTAGACATTGAGTATTTGTACGTTGACTTGTTACACCCACGCCCAACATGTAGTACTTTGCATTTCTCAACGTTGAAATGCAAGAGCCAAATATGTGACCATTCCACTGCTCTGTCAACGTCATCTTGAAGAGTAATGTTGTCCGACTCCTTTTTAATTATCCCTATTATTATGCTGTCGTCGGCAAACAGTTTCATATGATGAGTAATTCTGTCCGGCAGGTCGTTTACAAAGATTACGAATAGCAATGGGCCCAATACCAAGCCTTGAGGCACTCTACTAGTGACTGCTTTCCATTTAGAAGTAATGCCGTTTATAACCACTCGTTGACATCGATTGCTTAGCCAAGCTGTGATCCAGTCAACGAGAGCGCCTTGACTACCATACGCTCTCAGCTTATGAAGAAGACGTTTATGTGGTACTTTGTCGAACGCCTTTGCAAAGTCTGTGTAAATGACGTCTACTGCGTGTCTGCAGTGAGTTGCTTCCATCATGATGTCCCAAGTTTCTAAAAGGTTTGATACGCATTTCTTACGATGAACAAAGCCATGCTGGTTTGGAGAAATTAGACCATTAGCAACGCAGTGTTCCATTATTCTTTTTTGTAAAATACTTTCCATAATTTTGCAAGGTATGGAAGTGAGCGAGACTGGCCGGTAGTTGGATGCTTTTAGCCAACTCCCCTTCTTGAAAATAGCTGTTACATTCAATTTTCACAAGTCAGGAACTACACCAGTTCCAAAAGAGCACTTATAGATAAGCGAAAGTGGCTTGGCAAAGTTAGCTGAACATTTACTAAGGACCCGTGGATGTAAGCCATCGTAGCCGGTTGATTTTCTTTCATCAAGGTTGTTTAGGCATTTTTGTACTATATCGATAGAGAAACTTGATGGATCAATGACACAAACTGCTTCAGTACGAATTTCAAAGTCTGACCTTGAACCTTTGGGCTCTAAAACAAAGACTGATTGAAAATAGTTATTTAACAATGCACGTATATGGCCTGTATCGGTTGTGATGTTGCTATTGACTGTTTCAAGCGATGTAATGTAGTTACCGACGCTCTGCTTACTTCTTTCATATGCATTTAAGCGTTTATGGTTGCTTTCGGAATCCCTGACGAGTAGCTCTTCGTACTTCTGCCTACCAGCTTTGACCATTTCTTTAACTTTTTTGCAGGCAGTGCAATGCGATATTTTGAGAAATTTGTGCGTATCTCGACCTGCATTAATGTATTTGACCCAAGAGGTGCGTTTAGCTTTGACCGCCTCAATAAGTTCTGGTGTTACCCATTGATCCTGTTTTTCTGTAAAGGGAGTAGTAGTTGACGGAATGTGTGGGTTAGTGGCTTTATTGTACACGTTTGCTAAAAGCCGCTAATCATCGTTTGCATTCAGTCCAGTGAATACTGTTTCCCATTCAACAGCTGCAATATGTGCTGATATTGCTGCGTAGTTTGCTCGACTCCAAATGAGTCGAGGTTTTAGCGGCAAAGTAGGCAAGTTGTTGAGGATTGCAACAGCAAATTGACGTTCAATAAAGCAATGTGCTCGGCCCATTGGAGTGTCACCAAGAGAACCGCCTTGTTTAATGAAGATTACACGGTCTGGCTCATTTGTTATAATAAGATCGAGTGTGTTAGTAGGCTCGACGTGTCGAATACTACGGTAGGTTGGGAATGTGATAAGCTAAGTTAAGTGACATTCATCAAGACACTTCTGGGACCTGATGTCGCCTTGACGCTCTTCTCTCACGTGAGCAACAGTTGCAATGCCGCCGTTAACTTTTATAGACTCATAAGATGTATGGCTAAAATTGAAATCGCCATACAGTAGCATTGCAGAGCAGTTTATGTTAGGCAGTATCTGTTGAGTGGTAGTGATCGATGTGATACACTGAGTAAGAACTTGATCATTTTTGTTGTGTGGACGATATAAGCAGCCGAGGAGAAATGATTCTTGACAAAGTTTTATTTTTTGCCAAATTTGCTAAATTGATGTTGATTTGAGCTGAGTAGAACTAACTTCGCTGACTATGATATCGTCTCTTGTGTAAATTGCAACTCCACCGCCCCTATTGTCTCTGTCTCACCGCCTTTATTATCTAAACTTTGGATTTTGTCAAGGCACAAAAAATGCAAAAAAATTAGGAAAAAGTTTGAAAATTTATTGTCAAAACTTATTGAATAGAAAATATCGTTTGCACGCTTAAACGTTGGCGGTTAAACTACGAGCAAAAATTGAAAGGTTTACAAAACTCTTTAAAACAAGAAAGAAAAAAAAAAAGATTTGTAAACTCTGTAAAAAATATAAGCTAAAGCATAAATAAAATCTTAGTCACAACTATTTTTATTATAATAATATATAAATAAAAATATATATAATAAAATATAAGTATAGGTATGTATAAATATAGGTGCGCGAAGTACGACACAACTGTTATTTTAGACGCGAATATAGGCAATATGATATACTATAAATATATATGATATATATGATATACTATGATTTGAAGTAGAAAATAATTAATAAGCAGAACAAAAACATGTCTTATTGACTCAAGCTAAACACGTCTTAAACACGTCTAAACACGTCTTATCGACTCAAGCTAAAGTTTAAAAATTTACTTAGTCGTATTTTATGTCTATCTAGTCGTATTTATTTCTAACATTTTAGTCCACAGAGGAAGGGTTTAGTGATTTTGTGACTACTCCTACAGATTTTGTTACATAAACATTGCGGTGGGGGTAAAGTTGGTCAAAGTTGGTTGACGTAATTTATGGACTATCCTTTATGGTTTTACTCATTCTCTCGCGCGCTTAATATAGGGGAGAACTAATGCGTGCGTAATAACTTTTCTTACCCACGCCAAGCTTATTAAGACCGCCTGTTTTTTAATTTTTTTATTTGTTGTCAACAAAAGTTTAATTGATATCAATTTTTACTGGAAGCTATCTTTAAAAAAGAAAAATAAGTAATAATTAAAATGAGTCGTTTTTCTGAACATTAAAATATAAATTCAATGTTTCTTTTTTTAACTTTTGAAAACCGTTCAATAACGCTGTCTGTTGACACTTCTTTTTCAAGGTGAACATAAATTAAAGCTAAACCATTCAATCTATCATGATTCATTCGGGATCGTAACCAATCTTTTAATCTTAAAATCATTTTAGTTAAAAATAATATTATTTGGTTATTAATTTGATATTGTTTTTTTTAATGTAGATATACCTTCGCAAAGTAGAAAAACTTTTTACAGCTGATGCAATGCTAATGGGCAGACAACCAATAATTAAAAGTATTGTTTTAATACTTGGGAACAATATATCTGGACAATATTCCAAACCATCAATTACTGTAGATGGTCAATAACCTCCTTGAATTTAAGAGATTAACTTCTTATAATTTAGATAATAAAAAGCCTGAAAAAATTATTAATAGATTTTATACTTACCTTCATTTTTAACTAAACTTCAATTTTAACATAAGTTGTTTACTTTCTATAAATATTTTTTTTAAATTTATATTACAGTTAGACCGTCTATTCTCCATACTGTTTATAATATCTTAAAGCAATCTTCTGCAAAATGTAGGTCTTTTTTCAAACACTGTGAAGTAGTTTACTTGCTGGTGACGTTAAGTTGAGTAAATCTGATAGTATAAATAATGATATTATAAATTGACATGTAGTTAATGAATTTAAAAGAGAATAAACTTTTACTGATAAATCATCATCTTGCCATTCAGTTATAAGGTTCAGAGATTTAATGATATAGTGTAGAGAACTCTTAAATATTAAAAAACTATTGTGTCTTTCAACCCATCTTGTTTCACATAAACTCATTAAATTTTTTTTCTTTACCAAAACCTATATTAAAAACATGATTTCTTTTGGCTGACATATTAAAAAATTTAACAGCTTCTTTAATAATACCGACAGAGTCTCTAATTGCCATGACATCAGATGATTTAGAAATAAATTTAAATAATGATAAATTTAAACAATGATTCGTACTTGGACTAAAAACTGCATTTGGAGTTGCATTTGATTGAATATATTTAACAGCACCACAAACTGTGGATGTCATAATAGAGCAACCATCTGTTGCGATTCTAACACAGTGTTTCAAGTTTAAATTTAAACTTTTTAGAATATTAATGACTATTTTTCCAAGAACTTCACCTGTGAGTTTTGGTTCAATAATAGTGCTTTCATAATTTTCTACACATTCTTCACTATGATTGATATGTTCCTCCTTGTTTGACTTTTGCTTATTATAAAAGTATGTGTGACAATTTATGAATGAAACAAAATCTTCTTTTATTTTTTCATCAAAAATATATTTTTAAATTAGTGTCATTTGGGATGATTGTGATACATATGTAGTTTCGTCTAATAAAATACAATAAAACTTATTGCATTGAATATCTGTCAATATTTTATAAATAATTTCTTTTTTGCAGCATTCTATTACACTGCTTCGATTTAGAGGTTTTAAGTTGACCTAAAAGGTTTTAAGTTGACCTAAAAGGTACTCAAGATGTTTCAAAAGATAAAAATACTTTGGGTGTGCATGAGATGTGTTCCATTGAAAAAAATAAAAAGCGTTCCTATTTGGGATTTATACGCTTTTTTAAATAATCACTTTGCAAAAGAAAGTTTGACTCCGTGGCAGATCCAGATTTCATTTTTAAAATCTTTCAGCGTTCAAGAATTATGACAATATTAAATTTGTAACCCCCTCAAATTGAGGGGAGTTTAAACTTAAAACGGTCGTCATTTTTTAACACCAAGAAATCATTGCACGAAATTTGAAATTTTTCATTGAAAATGATCATAGTTAAAAATACTCAAAAAAATAATTTGTTAACTTGTTACTCTCAAGTTTATGAGCAGATGGGGAAATTTTTTTGGGTTTTTTTGTTCCCAGGCTCCAACCATCCCAATATTTTGCAAAACATCTTTATTAGACATAAACATATAAATGTTTGGAGTTTACCTTATTTCTGAGAGTTTGCTTTCTCAAACACCAAAAAATGCAGAATCTGAATCTGTCTTAAGTATACAAATAGTATAAAAAATAAAGTATAAAAATATGCCTTTGTTGTTTTTTTTAGGCGTTATTTTGGACCTGAAAAGGTCTTTGCATTAAGGCTGTTTAAAAATTTACTTTAAATTTAGGTATTGAAATTTAAATAATTTGTTAAAGATTCATCAAATAACTCCCAGGATCGTGTCAAAATGAGCTTAACAAGACGAAGGTTTCATAAAGAAAACAGGAATATTGTTTGTTTTTGCTGTCTAAATAAAGACGTAAAATGTCATAAATTAGAGATTAACTTAGCTCTACAAGAACTCATTATTCTATAGGTGGATGCAGGGTTTGGTTTAGCAACCAATTCTCTACCAACTGGAGTTTGTTCAACATGTAAAAAATGTCTTCATTTAAAAAAGGCTTGATAAAATAGAAAGATTTAAAAAAATAAAAGATTTGTGGAAAATTGGAAAAAGATCACTACGTAAACTATGTAGATTAAAGGATACTGGTCTATGCATATGCATGAACCAGTAATAATACAGCAAATGGGACATAAGTCCCATTTGCCTTATGGCAATAGAGAAAAAGAATCATCGAAAAATCTTTCTGAGTATATTTAGGATTTAGTAAAGAGAGTAAAGAGTCCTCAGATGTGAATAATGCATCTTTTTGCCCAGATTGCTGTCAAAGGGTAGGTAAAGGTATCAGACACCATTGCACAAAATCTGCTATAGTGAAAAATTTACATAAGCTCATTCTTTCTCAAGACTCAAAAACCTCCCAACAAGTTATTTCCTCTGTACTAAAAGATATGTATAAAACACCTGACAATAAAGAGTTAACTGTAGCAACTGGTAATTGTGTATTTATATTTCTCTATCTATATTTATTCTTAATTTTATAATAATAAATATAGATACGTATAAATCGAAGTCAAACATTAGTGAGTAGAACATTTGTCTTAGGAAATATATCTTTTGTAGGTGGTAAAGCTCTTCATGTTACTCTCTACTCTGAAGACGTGCATAAACCTATTTTAGAAATATCTTCAGATACATTGTTTACTATAAAAAAGAAAATGGATCTTCCCATGTCAGCAATTGATTGTACAATGGCTGAGATACGTAAAGATTTGGGTCGTGGAGGTAACAGTAATGTACACGAACTTAATTTTGCATATACTTATATTACTTACATATTTATAAATTATCTCGTATTATTTGCTAGTTATCTAACCTAATGCCTCAAAATGTATTAAGGACAAATCTTTCCAGTTAAATCAATTATATGAACTAGTTTTATACAGTTTTCAACAAATACACAACAATGGAAACTGCAAGGTTTTAGATACAATCCAGAAAGATGTTGTATTTGTTCCTGAACCGTGGGAACTAATAAAAGAAATTTATCAACACAGAAAACGTAATCCCTTCAATTGCTTTATAAGAGTTGGTATTGATGGGGTTCAAGGTTCACTGAAAGTCATAATGAACATCTTCAACCCAGAAGAGCTACAATTAGAGAAAAGAAACATGAAAAATACAGGGTTTAATGCAGTTCTTATTTTGGGTCTTGGGAGAAAAAGATGATAAAAATGGAAAGTTGAGGGCTTTTCTAAGTTTGACTAATTGACATCAGAAATTTATTAAAGATGATGAACTTTATAAGAACATGAAAAACTATAAAAATGTTGTTAGACGATGCTTAATTGAGGAGTCTGGAGAAACTCTTGTTATTGATATAGTTCCGCCTCCTGAATTACATGTGTTTGAACATATTGTTACACAAATAACAGATGTTCTGATGGCTGAGGATTCAACTAAAAGATTCTTATTCAGTAAAACTGTAACAAGCCACAATGGAGGAGGATTTGATGGACCTAACAGTCAAAAAATATATTTTCTTGCATGATTGAACTTATAACTATCGCTCCTCTGTTGATGATACCTTGTATTGAGACTTTAAGGAAATTCAAAAAGGGTTCGTAATTAGTTAATTCTTTTTCACCTATGGCTTATACTATATTTATTAATTTTTATAAACATATTCATTTTAAACTTGTTCATTTTAGTGATATAAAGATGTTTGGAATGAAGCTTTACCTTGAATTCAGCAGAGATATTCAGGAATTTGTCTCACAAATGTGCAACTTGCATCAGTATCTGATAGAGTACACAACACACAAGATTAGCCGAGGTTGGAAATTTCACATCATACAGTCACACCTCATCATGTTCCTAGAAAGAAAAAACAAACCCTTTGAAATTTTCAGTGAGCAAAGCTGTGAAGCTGTTGACAAAAATATTAACAAGACAATAAAAAGATTCGCAGCTTTGGAGCTGAGCAGTTGCCATGGAGAAAAGCTTCGTAAAATGGTCGTAACCTACTCTAGTATGAGGATGTGAATAATTTATTATATCCAAATTTATTAATCTGAGTTCGATCCCCACCACGTCCATGGTAGTACCGCGCTCAACTTGTTTCTCCGCGCAGCGGCCATGTTTGTCAAAGTTCGTGTTTCGGAGTTATAGAGTTGAGACAGGGTTATAACCACAATTAAGTAGCCTCCTCGCCTATAGTGACATTCTCGGTCTTTGGGAGGTGAATTAACATTAAAAATATACTTATATATATATAGTAAAAATATTTCACAGATGTAAATATAAAAAGTAATCATAAATAAAAAATGCTTGTAAAAATTATTACTTTGTATTTGACTCTATATTGTTTCATTCTAGAGATATTCCAAGTATTTAGATAGTCGAGACAGGGGCTAATTCAGCATTTTTTGGTGTTTGAGATAGCAAACTTTCAGACATAAGGTAAACTCCAAACATTTATATGTTTATGTCTAATAAAGATGTTTTGCAAAATATTGGAATGGTTGGAGCCTGGGAACAAAAAAACCCAAAAAAGTTTCCCCCTCTGCTAATAAACTTGAGAATAACAAGTTAACAAATTATTTTTTTGAGTATTCTTAACTATGATCATTTTCAATGAGAAATTTCAAATTTCGTGCAATGATTTCTTGGCGTTAAAAAATGACGACCGCTTTAAGTTTAAACTCCCCTCAATTTGAGGGGGTTACAAATTTAATATTGTCATAATTCTTGAACGCTGAAAGATTTTAAAAATGAAATTAAAAATTTTTAAATTAATATGATTTTAGTTGAGATTAGTAAAAAAAAATTTATGAACTTGTTGCTCTCACCTTAAGAGCAGGAGCAAAAATTTAATGGGCTTTTTTGTTCCCAGGCTCCAATCATTCCGATATTTTTACAAAACTTCCTTATTTTGACACAAGTATAAACATATAAAGGTTTCGAGTTTACTCTATATTTGAAAGTTAGTATCTAAAACACCAAAAAAAGGCTGAATCCGCCACGGAGTCAAACTTTCTTTTGCAAAGTGATTATTTAAAAAAGCGTATAAATCCCAAATAGGAACGCTTTTTATTTTTTTCGATTTCGAACGCACGTCATGCACACCCAAAGTATTTTTATCTTTTGAAACATCTTGAGTACCTTTTAGGTCAACTTAAAACCTCTAAATCGAAGCAGTGTATATGAGCACGGCTTAGTCAAGCGCTTGAAAAAGGGCTTGAAGGTTTTTCACACAATAACTATCAGTTCTCTAAATTTTTGAAATTTTTATGTATTATAGCTAATTTTTTTTTTTTTACTAACACTGTATAGTTGTCGAAGTGTAATTGACTAAAAAAGATTAAATAATAATAATAATAAAAATAGACGGTGGGAATAATCTACTACAATTTGAAAAAAGCAAACAATAATTTTTTTTTCTGTTTTTGTTATGTTATAAAAACACATGCTTTGCTTAGTGAATTACAAACTGCTAGCAATGTTTTGTGATAAAGCTGCTGTTATGTTTATAAATGTAAACCTATACAATCACAACAGCAAATTTTTTATACAGATATATGTTTATAAAAATTAAAAAAATATATACCTATATAAAAAGATGTTTATATATGTATATATATATATATATATATATATATATATATATATATATATATATACACGCACACACGCATATATATATATATATATATATATATATATATATATATATATATATATATATATATATATATATATATATATGTAAATTATGTTAGTGTATTTTACAAATAGAGTGCTCAATGTTCTTAAAGAACAGAGCAATAATAAATTAGTAAAAAACACTTATCTAACTTTTTTTCAACTTGAAGTTTCACCATTGCTGGATCATCAGGAAGAGTTACTAAATCTAAAAAAAATTTCAATTTATAGAAAAAAATATTTTACAGGAAGTTATAAATTATTATAAAAAATTTTTTTAATTACAATATTTTTTTAGTTAACGGGAAGTTACAGAAAGTAATTATTAAATAAATTTTTTTGGAATGGGGATAGTTTAATTTGGTCATTTATTTTTATAATTTTTTAAGAGGTATTTATTTTTGTGCCTACATTTAGAAATTAATTCAGATTTTTTATTTAATAAATTTTCCTGATTTAAATGAGTAAATATTTCAAATTTTTCTTGCAAACATAGCATACATTTTTTGGAAATGTTATTATAGGCAGGAGCAGATTTTAGAATAGACCATTGTAAATTAAAATTTTTCTTTTTTCTTTTAAATCCCAAATATATTTTGACAGCAAAATTTTTTTTTTAAAAAAAAAGTTACATAAGTGTTTTTTATTAATTTCATCCATGTTTATTTTTAACAATAAAAATTAGTAACGTCATAACATAACAGAGTGGTTTTTACCAGCTCTGTTCCACCAATTTTCTTTATCAAAGGTTACTAAATTAAGCTAAAATGCATCTAAAATAAAAGAATAAATATTTAGTTATTATAATAATACCTACTGTTACACAATCATACTAGCGTTTACAAAATGAGTTTAAACTGTTTGTAAAACTTACGAAAAAACTTCTTGCAGCAATATTTTTATGACAAGAGACCAGCAACTCATATTTTTTAACTGTGTCAATGTGGCCATCAATAATTTCTAAAACATCGGAGTCCATTAATTTGTTATCTTTATTTAACCGAGTCAAGCGTGCGTCATTTTAAAGTCCGCCATTTATTTTATATATTTAATTAAAATTACGACAACTGATTGTAGGTACGTCAACTGATTTTAGTACACTATCTCGTCAGTTTTTAATTATTTTTAATTGATATAACAACATTAGACTCTAAATTACTCTAAACAATCTAATCTCATCTTTAATTTAGAGATAAGTAGCTATACAAATTGTTTGCTAATTATATTTGAATAAAGTAATAAAGAATAATGTTCATGACTATTCATGACTTCAGTACAAATATTTGCTTATAATAGTTTAATAAAAAATATTACATTGAAATATTCAACCGATGTTACCTGTTATTTTGATGGCAAGAATACACAATTTGTTGAAATTATTTTAACATCTATATTTTCGTAATACAAAGCGTTTTTGAATGTCTACTTTCTAATACCTATATATATATATTTTTTTTATTGCGTTTTAATCAGAGTTGATAACGCCTCCCGGCGGCAAAGTAACTTTCTGCCAACTTTTTTTGGAGGCGGAAGCCACTGGCCACACGTCAGAAGATATTTCGGAGGCAAGTTGGTTTAGAGACCGCCTCCAGTGGCTTCTGCCTCCCGATTGGCAGCAGCTGCCTGAACTTATTTTTGGAGGCAGAATGTTTTGAAGGCCGACGCCAATCGGAAGGTGAAAGCTTATTGGAAGAATAATATTATTTTGTCAATTTAAAACTTAAGATAGTAAATGAAAACTTTTTTTCGGTACTGTCCAATTAGACTTATAATACCTTAGACTTGATAAGTTTTTCCACCATCCTGACGATACTATACACTTTAGAAAACGATAAAAAATGACGTTTTTTGAGAGAAAAATAAATTATAAAAGTAGTTTTCAATGACCTCATACAGGACAACACTGTGATTGTTTTCATTGCGGAATTTTTAATTATAACTTGTTAAAGACTAAATGTTTTTTTATTAATCAAGGACTTGCCTTGTCATTATTTTCGAATGTTTCATTAAGCAATGTTAATGCAAGTTGAATATAGTTATTTAGCTATCAGCAGAGTTTATAAAAGACGGAAAAATTCTCGACTACACTATCGCAGCCATTGGCGTCCGCCTCCCCAAAGTACGAAAATTTTGAAAATTGTTTTATAATATTAATTGCCAAATTTTCGATATTCGATAGCTTTTAAAAAAAACCAATCTCTGACTTTGTCAGAGATTAATTTTTTTCAAAAGCTATCGAATAAAATATTTTGGTACGATAAATTTTTTAAATTTTATAATATTTTACAACGATTTTTCATTTGTAATTTTTTATTTTTTTATTACATAAACTTAAATAAAAATTGATTTAATCATCGAAACAACTCAATTTTACCGAGTCTTCAAAGATAAGAATTAAAGTTTGGGTTGTGTTTTATATTCCATTTTAAAACAAGTAACATTAAATAGAATCTTTTTTTATATATGATTATCGTAATAAAGAGAATTTGACTTTGTCAAGCAAATTCAAATTTTGTCTAACTACTAAAATCGCGTTTAACGTTTCATCTGAAAGCCGAGTTCTCCAACGGTTGTAGACCATTGCAAAGCTACTAAAATCTCGTTCAACTTTGACCTGAGAAAATGCAGCACCAAAAACAACTTGAGAAATATTGTAAAGTTCCTTCCAGTTAGGATCATCACGTTTTGCCAATATTCAAGAATATTTAAATTTTCATTCACACCAATATTTCATTCACTCACTATATACAATATTTCTTATTTGCTGATGAATTGTTGTGTTTTGTATAATATATACGCTTTGATGTTGACCTCCTCTTGAAAGAAAAGATATCAATTACTTGTTTATCAAACAACAAGTATTGTCTAATCGAATTGATTTTCGAATCATTAAAAGCTTTTCAAACACTTAAAAGATAAAAACTTTTCTTTAAAATTTGACTCTTTGACCTTAAATCAATAAAAGGTTAAACTATTTTCGTTTGATTTGTGAAAAAAAAAAAAAAAAAAAGGAAGAAACGAATAATACTCTATGATGACGAAAATCATTAATATCAAGTTATTGAGTAGTATTGAACTTTTATTGATACATAGTGTGGAAGTTCTGGATTTTTTAAATGTAATTGAATAAAATTTATTCAATGAACCGCTTGATATCAAATACTGGTTAAATATCAATTACTGAATGATAGTAAAATCTCTACCTGAAAGTTGAGTCAAACGTTCTTCATCCTCATCTCGTAAATTTTCAGGCTGTCGAGCAATTTCAGCAAGCTATCTTTGTGAGTTTACAAAGAGATGAATCTTAAGTAGATGATCTACTACGCGGCTTCTCCATGAATTGTTGAAAACTTCATGACTAGCACTATTCCATACAAAACGAGGATCAATTAAGAGAGTAGCAATGAAAGCATATCGTTCAAAAAACCTTTGTGAACGTAAATTTAAAGCTTCTAGAAGTTTAGATGTTAAATTATTCTGTCCTTTGGCAATCTTTTCTAAATTCATCACCATTCTCATCCAAAAATCCGACATATATATAGTCTGATCTTTGAAAATCCTTCATTGCATAAAATATCGGCTCAAATGTTCTTGCATATTCCTCAATAAATTTCCAGGTTTCATCATTTAATTTTAGCTCGCGGTTATTTCAATTAGTCCCGATTTGTTAATATATCGCGAGTTTTTCAAACATGTCTGATAACATGATGTAAGTACTACTCCATCTTGGAGCGATATCTTTGCGTGGTCTCTTGAGATCAGCAAAAATTGCATCATATTTAGGTGCTTGTCTTTTTCTAATAAATTTTCTTATTTTAGCAAGAGTGGCTTCAAACGGCTCTGTTACGTCTTTTGCAGCTGATTAGCAAACATACGCTCCACAAGTTATTTTGTTACAGATTGCACCAATATTGTTTTCTAACACATTTACTTTTCTCACTTGTTCTTGAGTATGTGATAGCTTTTCGATCCCATCGTCTGTATCTTTAGAATTTTCTACAAGTTCTTCTTCAAAATTGACTCGATCAAGTAGATCGAAATCTTCAAAATCAAACTGTTGTGTTTCCTCAACAAATTCATTACAAATGATCATTTGATTTTGCATTTCTCTGATAGTATTAGAAGCTTTGATCATGTTTTTACCTTGATCCGAACAAGTTGAGTAAATATCATATGCCCCTTTTCCTACTTTCGCAATCAGAGTAATTAGCTGATTAGCTAAAACCGCTCCAAGTTGCCGTCCGTGCTGAGTGAGGATTCCCAAAGTTCGATCGTGCAATTTTCCATCATTTGTATACCGAATACTTGCAGAAAAAATATTTATATTGAAACGAGACGCTGAGTCAAACATTAATGATGGATATACATTTTCTTTATCCTTTGCAATAATTTCATAAATTTGGTCAGCAGCTTTAAGAATAAATTCTTTTGCTTTTTGACGATTCCATCTCACATCAAAAACTTGAAGAGCCTTTCTAATCATTTCATTCTTCCCCGTTTCATCAGCGACTGTCATAGGCAAAATTCTCATCAGAATCAATTTTATGAACTCTCTTACTGTATCGTTTATATCGAAGTCAGATTTAACTTTTTTACGTGAAACAAAAATAGCATTTTCTTCACCGTTACCCTCATTATGAATTTTATTTCGAACTCTCCTCCTTTCTGAAATTCCTAGTTCTATAGCAATATCCTTGTGTTTTGAATGCAAATGGTTTTTGAGATGAGAAACATTTCTGACAAGAACTGCTGGCTTTTGTTCTGTGCACACTTTGCATTTCCATCTGCTATTTCCAGTCAAAATATATTCTTTTACTCGTGTTTTTTGCATTTTTCTCTACATAAAGCTTAAATCATCTTAATTAATCTCTCAGAAAAAAAGGTTAACTAAAAAAAATAATAAAAAATACTATTGCTTATTACTCGAATCTTAATGAATAAGAAATTCGAACAATGAAAATTCCATCGTCTTGAGGCGCTTTTCAAAAAAAACTTTATCATACCGGTAAAGTACGAGATTTTTTACTCCCACCTGTTTTTTACTTAGTAAAAATCTCATACTAAATTTTTAATGTATTTTTATGTACAAATTTATTTTGAAACCACGTATTTTGTCAATACTTTTAAACGTTGCATCGTGTGGGGAAATCGCGTAAATAATTAGTAAGAAAGGGACAAGGTAAACAGTTTATATATTTATAGTTGTTTAAAATAATTGCATTGAGTTTCCAAATGTGTGATACTTTTATAGTGGTGAGTTACTAGCTTAGTTTGGATGTACTTTTGTATGGTGCAGTTTTCGACTTCAAAAAATTCAAAGTGTTTAAAGAATCTTTTTTTAAATTTATGTTCAGAGAAAAGTTATTTGGTGTAAAGAAGAGCAACACCATGTAATTAAATTTTTGAATGATGCTTATGATATTTCCAGTGAGGCAAATGCATTATCTGGCTGCATAGGCATCAATTCAACCACGAAAACATTCAAAAATTTTTTGGTAAAGAATGGTAAATTACATTGCCACTTTTGTTTCAGAATGTAATAACTTTCAAAAAGCGGAAAAAAAGAATCTTCAAGTGAAAACATTGATACAAATCGTTTCAGTTTAAAAAGTTAACATGAAGCAAGTTATGCTTGATTTGACTCGATTGCCATAAGTAATATATATTATTTTCGAAAATTTTGAATTTTTCCAAATTAAAAACTGCACCACACAACAAAAGTGCAGGCCAAATTAAGCTAGTATCACACAATTGGTAACATGAAATGAATATAAGTAATATAAACAACAATAAATATATAAACTGTTTAAGTTATCGCGAGATTTACCTAGATGACACAAATCATTATTATTAATTATGAATAGCTTTGTTTTTCTTCGAAAATTCGATTTATCAACACCATTTACTAATAGCAGTCTTTGGATTATTTTTCTTTTAAAAAAATACAAACGTCAACTAATTCAGTATGCAGCGATTATTTTTAATAATACAATGCATTTAAAAATCTAAAAGAGAAAATTTTAATGTTTTTCGTACGAAATGCTTCTTTATTGCTTTTCAAGAAACAACAATCTTTAAAGCGATTAAAAATAATGACAAAATACAACGCGGTTGCAAAATATATGTTGCCGCTAAATACATGTTGCCGCTAAATGCAAGTTAGCCGCAAAATACATGTTTGCAGCAAAACATTCTAACTAGGGGATAAATACCTGATGATGACCGTAAATGTTTTATGATATTTTTACTGGGGAGTTAAAAAAAACGAAATAGTAAAAAATTTATAGCAAACTGGAAATTTCAACAAGTAAAAAAATCTCTTTAGTATAATACTTGATTCGACAAATGCGCATTTTCCATTTTCAAAAAAAAAAAAAAAAATCAGTTTTCATAAAAACTTTGATTATTCTAAAATTTTTAATGAGCATTTAAGAATATTGGGTTTGTCAAGAATTTTTAACAATATCTAATGAGTAAAATTAAGAATTTAATGTTATGGTTGAAAAGTGACAGTTATTATTCAACTGGTGAGCGACTTGTTCAAAAGTTCAAACTTTGATCCCATCAAAAACTGACAATTTATTTTCTATTAATTTTCGTGGAAAAGATTTTTTAGCCAATGGCATGGACATAAAATTTCCACTCTTGTTTTGAATATAAAACTTCAAATTTTGTTGATAGCTATAAAAAAAAAAAACCACTCTGACAAAATCATAATTTTTTTAAATAGTCAGTTTGACAATAAATTTTATATAAAACGCAATTTTGATGTCAATTTTTCAATATTTGAATCCAATTAATCTTTAAATTGCTTGTTAATTTAAAAATAAACTTTTTTAAATTAACAAGCAATTTAAAGATTGAATTTTTTTTTAATGAAAATTTTGCCCTTTTGACTTCAACTTCAGGCGGCGGGAGGCAAAAACTTCACCTCCAATTTAGCGGCTGCAGCCAACTGGGAGGCCGAAACCACTGGGGACGGCCTCAAAATCAACGTGCCTCCAAAATATCTATTGACAATGACCGTCAATGGCTTTCGCCTCCCGATTGGCGGCGGCCTGAAAAACATTCTGCCTCTATAAAAAAGTTCTGGCGGCAGCAATTAATTGGGAGACCGAAGCCATTGGAGTTGGTCACCAAATCATCTTGCTCCCAAAAAATCTTCCGCTTCCCTATTGGAGGTTTCCCTAATTGGAAATTGCCTACAGTAGGTTCCCGTTTTGTGGCCGCAAAACGGGAAGCCACTGTAGGCAATTTCCAAATCACCTTACCTCCAAAGTATCTTCCGACGGCAGCCCCCAGTGGCTTTTGCCTCCCGATTGGCGATGGCATCAAAAAAATTCTGCCTCTAAAACAAAGTTCTAACGGTGGCCTCCAATTGGGACGTGGAAGCATCTGGAGGTGGAAGCCAGAACATTCTGCAGACAAAAAAAGTTTTGGGAAGCGGTCGCCAATAGCTGTGGAAGAAACGTGGAGGCGAGAAAATTTCTGCCGTTTATCATATCTGGTTTTAATAATGCCTATTTAAACTGTTTGACTTAAGCTGCTATGTGAGTCTTCTGACCAATGTCTATATTACTATATTATAATATAATATACGTTTATTAAACGTCGACCAAACGTTTAGATAAAGGGGTCATCCATAAAAGACGTTACTTTAAGTTTAACTAATGACTAGAAGTAATAAAATGTTGGCTCTCGTGCGTAGAGATTTTAAGAGTAATATAGCGCCTTATGTTTAATGAAAATCTCCGCGGAAGAGAGCCAATAAACTTCTACTTTAGGTTAGTAATTAAATTCTGAATGACGTCCTTTATGGACGACTCCTAACGACTTATATTAGTCAATATTGTAAACGTTGGATCGACATTTAATAAACGTATATATTAAAAGATTTAAGGCGTAGATTTTAAATCTACGTTTACGTTTAATTAAGGTCGATTAAAGGTTTACAATATCGACTAATGTAAGTCGATATTTTAAACGTTAGATCGATGTTTAGTAAACGTATATATAAAAAAGTTTGAAATATACGTTTCAAATCAAGCGTTGATTTTTAGTCAATAATAGGTCGACAAACGTTTTCTATTTATCGACCGATTTCGACTAAATATTTAATTTGTGTACCAATTTGTGTTTACTGGGTAATAAATCATAAAGCAATTATGAAATACATTACAAAATCTGTGAAAAAAAATATATATATATATATAAATATATTATTAAATCCATGGATAACGCCTGGAATTATAAAGTCGTCAAAAAAAAAGCAATGGCTATATAAAAAGTTTCTCAAAAAAAAAACTTTCAATAATGAAATTAATTACAAAAATTATAAACTTATTTTTGAGATGATTATTAAAAAGTCAAAAAAATATTACTATACCGAACATTTAATAAAAATATTACTATACCGAACATTTAATAAAAAATAAAAATGATCCGAAAAATACTTGCAACATAATTAAGGAAGTAATTGGTACGAAGCAAACTGACAGAAATAGTCTTCCTATAAATCTAGACATTGAAAATAAAACTATTACAAATAAATCATTAATTGCTCAAACACTTAACCCATATTTTGTCGGTGCATGTTTCAATTTAGCGTCAAAAATAGAAACTACTGAAGTAAACTTTGAATCATATCTTACTCCTAATATAACCTCTAAGATAGATAATTATGAAATTACTGAAAAGGAACTCTTTGATGCAGTATATCTGTTAAAACTAACCTAAAGTGTGGGGTTTGATAAAATTAGTAGCAATGTAATTAAAAAATCGATAAAATACTTAACAACCCCTTTTTACAAATTTTTAATCTCTCTTTAAAACTAGGTATTTATCCGGGGAAACTTAAAAATCCGAGGGTCAAACCTATTTTCAAATCAGGAGATATTTCTAATCCTGAGAATTACAGACCAATTTCAATTCCCCCTTGCTTCTCTAAAATCTTAGAGCGAATCATGTATATATATATATACATAATTCGAATTATGTATATATACATAATTCACACTAAGATTTTAGAGAAGCAAAAGAGAATTTAAATTGGTCTGGAATTCCCTCGGTTTTTTAAGTTTCTCTGGATAAATACCTAGTTTTAAAAAGAGATTAAACATTTATAAAAGTCAAAATTCGGTTATATAATCGAATTTTGACTTTTTTAAATAAAAGTAATATTCTATATAATAAACAATTTGGATTTCAGCCAGGGTGTTCAGCTGACCATGCCATTATTAACTTTGTTTACGATATATTTAAAGCATTTGACGAAAGTCAGTTTACCCTCGGAGTTTTTATAGATCTTGCAAAAAGCAAAGTCTTGGATACAGTAGACGACAACATTCCTATAAAAAAACTCGAAAGTTATGGTATTAAAAGCACAATTTAGAATGGCTCAAAAGTTATCTAAACAGTAGAAAATAAAACATATCACATGAAAAATGAAAAACTGATTACATGACTATAACTTGCGGTGTTCCCCAAGGCTCAACACTGGGTCCACTTTTATTTCTTAATAGAGTAAGCAATTTCCATAAGTTTTCAAACATTTTAAACTCAGTTTTTTTTGCAGATTACATGACTTTATTTTATTCTAATGGAGATATTAACCTTTTATTTAAAATAGTAAACAAGGAATTTTTAAATCAACCGGAATGGTTTAAGGCAAACAAATTATCCTTAAATTTAAATAACACTAAGTATACTTTTTATTTTAGACTTCACGATAAAGAAAAATTCCTTTAAAACTTCCTGATCTTTATATTGGCAACTCTAAAATAATTATAGAGTCATCATTGAAGTTTTTACGAGTGATACTATGTTTTTTTGCTGCATAGTTTTCATTGCAAATGGACGTAAATATTTATAAACTAATACAAGAAATATTTGTGGATCTATCCATTTATATATTTATACTTAAAAAAAGTATCATTAAATTAAAAATGGCAAGCAAAAAAGACATTGAAAGTATGTTGGAAGAAGAATTCAAAGTACAAGAAAATTCAATTCTGAAGATTACTTCTGGAAATGCAACAACTCAAAATGAAAAAATGGATAAAATCTTGAAATCGATCGAGTCAATTACTAAACGTTTGTCATTAGTAAAAGAAAAGCGAAAAACTTTACAACAAACTGTTGAAGACCTACGGAAAAGTATTGAATTCACTCAAGATACTTTGATTGATGAAAAAATTATGTCTTCTAATAAAGATTTAAACAAAGTAATTAATAGCAAAACCGCAAACGTTTCAAATAAAATTGTTAACGTTCAAGAAAATTTGAACGACGCAAAAAGCTTGTGTCACGAGCTAAAAGAAAAGAGGAGAAAGTTTGAAGACGGAAATAGATGAAATAACATAAGAATTTACGGATTACGAGAAAATGAACAAGAAACTTGGGAAAATACTGAACAAAAACTTCAAACAATTTTTAATGAACAGCTTCAGCTAAATAATATAGCAATAGAAAGAGCCTATACAAAATACTTTGATCAAATAACATATGAAAGTAACTACTACTCGATTTACCAAACCGCAAAATATTTTCACTAAAACAAACTCTCATTTTCAATTTTAAATATTAATATCCGAAGTCTTAACAAAAACTTTGAAAATTTTAAATTTTTACTTGGCGAAATAAAACATGATTTCGGCATTATTTGTTTTACAGAGACTTGAGGTGTAAATGTGAAAAAAATGCACAATTTGAATTAAAAAATTATACATCTGTTCATCAACCGCGTAAAATTCATGCTGCAGGAGGCGTAAGTGTTTATATCCACCATTCAATTGACTTTATTCTGCGTAGGGATCTTAGTGTGAATGAAAGAGATTGTGAGTAATTATGCATAGAATTAGTTAACAAAAACTCTAAAAACATAATCATAAATACTATTTATTGACAACTAGGTGGGAGATTTATAGACAACCAGGTGGAAATTTTAAAACTTTCAAAACTCATCATAGCTCAATCTTAAACAAAATTGAAAACACACAAAAGCATGTTTACATAGTTGGTGATACTTGATAACATACAAAAACATGTTTACATAGTTAGTGATACTTGATAACACACAAAAACATGTTTACATAGTTGGTGATACTTGATAACACATAAAAGCATGTTTACATAGTTGGTGATACTTGATAACACACAAAAGCATGTTTACTTAGTTGGTGATACTTGATAACACACAAAGCATGTTTACATAATTGGTGATACTTGATAACACACAAAAGCATGTTTACATAGTTGGTGACACTTGATAACACATAAAAGCATGTTTACATAGTTGGTGATACTTGATAACACATAAAAGCATGCTTACATAGTTGGTGATACTTGATAACACATAAAAGCATGTTTACATAGTTGGTGATACTTGATAACACATAAAAGCATGTTTACATAGTTGGTGATACTTGATAACACACAAAAGCATGTTTACTTAGTTGGTGATACTTGATAACACACAAAGCATGTTTACATAATTGCTGATACTTGATAACACACAAAAGCATGTTTACATAGTTGGTGACACTTGATAACACATAAAAGCATGTTTACATAGTTGGTGATACTTGATAACACATAAAAGCATGTTTACATAGTTGGTGATACTTGATAACACACAAAAGCATGTTTACTTAGTTGGTGATACTTGATAACACACAAAGCATGTTTACATAATTGCTGATACTTGATAACACACAAAAGCATGTTTACATAGTTGGTGACACTTGATAACACATAAAAGCATGTTTACATAGTTGGTGATACTTGATAACACATAAAAGCATGTTTACATAGTTGGTGATACTTGATAACACACAAAAGCATGCTTACATAGTTGGTGATACTTGATAACACATAAAAGCATGTTTACATAGTTGGTGATACTTGATAACATATAAAAACATGTTTACATAGTTGGTGATACTTGATAACACACAAAAGCATGTTTACATAGTTGGTGATACTTGATAACACACAAAAGCATGTTTACATAGTTGATGATACTTGATAACACACAAAAGCATGTTTACATAGTTGGTGATACTTGATAACACACAAAGGTATGCTTACATAGTTGGTGATACTTGATAACACATAAAAGCATGTTTACATAGTTGGTGATACTTGATAACACATAAAAGCATGTTTACATAGTTGGTGATACTTGATAACACACAAAAGCATGTTTACATAGTTGGTGATACAATTAATTTGTTGAAGTGTACTTCTAATAATAATGTTAAACACTTTATTGATACTACGCTTGAGTTAAAACTGTTGTTATAAACAAAAAGTCACTTTTAACTCCTTGGATGTCTTAAGGTTTAATCAAATCCTCAAAAAAAAACAAAAAAAACTCTACGACAAATTCCTAAATAATAAAACTTATAAAAATGAAATTACTTACAAAAATTATAAAACCTTGTTTGAAAAAACAAAACAATACTCAAAAAAGCTTTATTATTCAAATTTGTTTAAAAAAACCCATGGAAATGCTAAGAAAACAAGGAATACCATTAAAGAGATAGTCGGTAATAATAACTGTACAAAAAGCAACCTGCCAAAAAAGCTTTTGATTGGTGGTAAGTTAGTCAGTGATAAGATGATAATAACTGAATATCTACATAGCTTTTTTCTTAATGTGGATCACAAATTAGCAGCAGAAATTCCGTCGAGTTCTGTAACAGTTCATTCTTACTTGATTAATAACCTTACCTCAGAAAAGATTATGAAAGAAACAAATCTAGATTCTAATAAATTGCAATCCGGTTTAAATACTCTAAAAAACAACAACAGTATGGGCTTTGATAATATCAGTAGCTGTGTCGTAAAATCAGTGTTTGATATTCTCGAACCATCATTGCACCATATCTTCTATCTTTCACTGAAATCAGGCATTGTCCCAGATAAACTAAAAATTGACGGAGTTACCCCTATTTTTTTATCTAGAGATGATTTTGATACTAATAGTTATAGACCTATATCAGTTTTACCATGTTTTTCCAAATTACTAGAACGCGCTATGCATAATAAGGTAAGCAGAAGATGGTATGGCTCAAAGTGAGGTTTTTTAGCTTTCAAAAAAGCAGACCAGATAATATATTGAGAACATAAAAAGAGCTGCTATATTGACTGGTTTAGGTAGAATATGCAAGGGGATGCAACTACATCAACTGAGGGTTTGGGTTGAGGCAGGAAAAATTGGTAAATTTAGTAGCACTCTTACATTTCTCACGAAAACAGTATGATATCTGTCTGCGTTTTTTAAAAACTCAAAACCTCATTTTGACCCATACTATCTTCTGCTTACCGTATAATAGACTTTACAACTATTTGACGGAAAACAGTTTTTTATACGGTAAACAATTTGGATTTAAAAAAAACCACTCAACCGACCATGCTATAATTGAGCTAGTTTATCATATATCTAATGCTTTTAGTAATGATTGCTTCACGTTAGGAATTTTTATTGATCTTTCTAAAACTTTTGACACCGTAAATCACGACATTCTTCTAAAAAACTTGAAGTGCATAGAGTAAAAAATAACAACTTTCTTTGGTTTAAAGATTATTTATCAAACAGAAAGCAGTATATATAGTATGAAACAACAAAAACAACAAATAGCGCAATAACTTGCGAACCCCAAGGCTCGACTTGGGACCATTATTATTTTCACTCTATATAAATGATTTATATTCAACATCAAACTTATTAAATTTAATCTTGTTTAAGACACACTTTTTAACATAGTTAACGTAGAATTACATAAAATAAAGGAGTGCTTCATGTGTAACAAACTCTCTTTGAACGTTAAAAAGACAAAATTCATCTTATTTCATAAACCAAATAAAAATGAAAATATTCCTCTATCTGATCTAAAAATAAATAATACTAATATAAAAAGAGAAACTTTCATAAACTTTCTAGGTGTGGTCTTGGATGAAAATTTGTCGTGGAAGCTCAATATAAACACTTTAGAGAGATAGCTTTCAAGAAATATTTCATTAATGTATAAAGCAAAACCTTTCCTAAATATCATTTTTTTAAAAAGTTTATACTTTTCATTAATACATAGTCAGCTAAGCTATGGTATTATGGCCTGGGCAAGCGCAAATTATACTAAGCTTAAAAAACTCTATAGTAAACAAAAACATGCCTGTAGAATTGTCTTTGGAGTAAGTAAAAAAGTGTCTTGTGAACCTCTCTTATGCAAACTTGGAGCGTTGAATGTATACAAAATTAACATACACTTTGTTTTACAGTTTATGTACAAAATAAAATATGGACTATCTCCGCCGATATTTCGACCATATTTTAGGTCATAAATACCCTACTAGATTCTCATATAACAACTTTGTCATCCCAAAATTTACATTCAAGTCAAATTCATACTCAATCCGACACTGCGGACCTTATTTGTGGAAATTTTTTACCCAGGTTGTTACTATCAAAAGAAATACACTTGAACAGTTTAAATCATAGCGTTTTTTATTATCTACGGACTTTTTCTTTTTCTTTTTTAGTAAAAAAAAATAACAATTTATTTCTTTATTTTATTATTTCTTTTATTTGCTTTTTACTTTTATTTGTTTTAAATTTATTTTACAAACCGAATTTATATATAAACAGTTATATCAATTCTGAAACGTAGTTTTTACACATTTTATATATATTTTATCACAAACATTTATCACGATTTTATATATTTTATCTTAAAAAACGATCTGTAATGAAGCCACAATGGGGCTTGGTGATAAGACAAACTGATATCTTCTTCTTGCTCCAGCCATTTGTTTTATTATTTATGTTATTTTATAAATTGTAACTTTCTACGGCAAAACATAAATATAAATAAAATAAAATAAAAATACTTGACGAAAACTTGACATGGAGAGAATACATAAGAACGGTAGAAGATAAAATTTCGAAAAATATTGGCATACTATACAAAGCTAAGCAATTGTTAAACCAAAACTGCTTAAAAACATTATATTTTTACCTCATACATTGTTATAAAAACTATGCAAATATTGCATGGTGCAGCTCTAATATAAGTAAAACTAAAAAATTGGTTAGTAAACAAAAACAAGCTATCTTGTGAATTATTTCAAGTGCAGGTCGATTCACACATTCTAAAGAACTATTTAAAAATCATCACATACTCAATGTTTTTCAGTTAAACCTTTATCAAATTCTTATACTTATGTACAAAACTTCATAATAACATAACTCCTATAATATTTAATACACTTTTCAATAAAATTATTCACGTGTACCCTACAGAAGCGGATCCAGCATTTTTGGTCTTTGAGATAGCTAACTTGCAGGCATGGATCAAACTCCAAACATTTATATGCTTATTCTTATGTTAAATAAGGATGCTTTGCAAAAAATTGTGATGATTGGAACCCGGAAACAATAAAGCCCCTAAATTCTCCCCCCCCCTGCCCCCACCGTGAGAACAATAAGTTGATAAAATGCAACAAGTTATAAAAAAATATAGTTGCTTACAACTCCAAGACATGAATAAAATAAATACCAATTACAACAATATAGTTACGTGTAAGTAAAAATAATCCGAGAAATATATCGCTATATTACTCCAATTAAAATAAAAAATACAATAAATAAAAATAAATCTGCTGATTTTTTGGGGGAGAGTTTAGATGTTTCACTATAAGTTAATTTACTACATTTCAAAATAATGTTAGTGTATAAATATGATAAAAACAAAATTTGTGTAAGATTGATAAAAAGAAATACTTATTTGTAGTCATAGGAAGCTCGCAGAAGACTTAAGTCAGTCTTGTCATCGAGTACTTATTTCTTAGACGTGTAATACACATAAAAAATCAGTTGCATACGTGGTATATATGTACGTGTTACATATATACCTTGTTATTAATATTATTTTTATTATCGATTTGTATTAAAAGTTAAGTTACATTTATTTATTTATTCAAATTTAAAAAAATTCCTTACAATTGTTTAATTTGATTATTGTAGTTTTTAGCTATTTTTTCAGAGAGTGTTCGTTGTTTAAGTTTAATAGTGATTCGTTTCTGGAAACTAATTTGTTAAATAAAAAGGGACCACGATATGTAATTGAGAATTTTGAGAGTCTTGTTGTTTCAAAAGGTATCTTAAAGTTGTCTGTTGCTCTTGTATTGTATTTATTTATATTGTTTTTAAAAAAGTGTGCTGTAAAATGCTCTGGAACCAGACTTAGTTTATATTAAACATGAGAAGTATATTTTGAAAAATATTTATTTGGAATATATTTAGTGCATTCATTTGTTCCAGTAAGAGTTGAGCACGAGTAAATTTGCTTTTGTTGTATACTAGTCTTGAAGCGTGTTTTCGACGTAAGTAAAGTGGTTGTAATTTAGATTTGTGGGTACTGCCCCATGCTATATTGGCATACATGAGATAGCTATGTATGAATGAAAAGTAGATAAGTTTGAGACTTTTTTGTGACAAAAATGGTCTTGCCTTGTAAAGTAAACCTATGTTCTTTGATATTTTTGTGTTTATGTAGTTTGTGTGGGGTTTCCAGGAGATGTATTCATCAATTAGAACTCCTAAAAACTTCGTATTCAGAGCTCTTTTGATGGATATATTTTCGATATAAATTGTTGGTAGGTTCAGGGGTATTTTTTTAATTTGTTGATTAGAGTGAAATAGTATATACTTAGTTTTTACTATATTGAGTGACAGTTTATTTGATTTAAACCATATGTTAACTTTTTTAGTTCAGCATTTGTTTTTTCATAGAGGTCTTCGATTGTCTTTGACGAGTAAATAAGTCTATATCGTCGGCAAACATTATAGTTTTAAAGATATTAGAGGCGTTTAGAAGATCGTTTATATAAATAAGAAACAAAAAAGGAACAAGAATGGAACCTTGGGGTACACCATATTTTGTTTTTAGTAAGTTTGGGTTGCTTTTTCTATCTATAATAACACACTGTTTTCTGTTATTAAGGTAGTAAAAAGTCAAGCTTTAAACCAATTTAAAGCTTGATTTTTTATACCATAGTTTTTCATTTTGTTAATAAAATCTCGTGGTTGACGGTGTCAAATGCCTTTGACAAATCAATAAAGATCCGAAATGTGATTTTTTTTTTTTTTTAATGATCTACTTATTCTATTTGAGAGGTCAAGGATTGCGTGAATGTAGCTTTTGAATACCATATTGACCTTTATTGATAATTTTGTTAGTTTTTAAATATTCATTTAATTTATTATAGATTATTTGTTCTCGGAGTTTTGAGAATACCGAAAGGATAGAGATTGGTCTATAATTGTTTAAAGAGTTGGTTTCTCCTGATTTAATTTTAGAGATTTTTAGTTTATCAGGTACAATACCTGTTGAAATTGATGAATTAAATATTTGATAAATTGGATTACGTATCTCCTCAAAAACATCTGAGACTACTTTGCAAGAGATATCATCAATTCCTGGGGACTTATTTTTAAGTGATTTAATAGCTATTTCAAGTTCGTATTGATTTATTTCATTGAAATTTAAAGAGCAGTGTGAGCCTGTTAGGTAACTTTTAAATGTATTATTTGGGCATTGAATTTTCGATGCAAGATCAGCACCAATGTTGGCAAAGTATTTATTAAATTCATTGGAAATATCTCGTTTGTTGTTTGATTCACTTTCATTAATTATTACACTAGAAGGCATCTTGTTAACATTAAATTTACTTTTACCAATAATTTCCTTCATAATGTCCCATGTCTTTTTTAGGTCACCATTAAATTTTTGTATTTAATTAGAATGGTATAAAATTTTGTGTTTTTTTTTATTTTTTCAAATTGGTTTTTGTATTGCTTGTAAAGGGAAAGGTTTGCTTCGCTTCTATTCTTTAAGCATTGTATGTAAAGTTTTTGTTTTTATTTTGAGGATTTTCTTAACGTAACAACAATTTACTCTAATTCCTTATTTTTTTTGTTATCCATGGACAATTTAAATATTTTGTTTTTATTTCTTTTTGTTGAATTGGAAAACTTTTATTATATTGTAGGATAAATAAATTTATAAAGTTAATGTACGCAGAGTTTGTGTTTCTTTGGTCACATTCTTGGTAGATTGCCAATTTGTTGCCGATAGCAATTCCTTAAATTTTTGAGTAGACGTTTCATCGATAATTCTTTTATAACATAAGATTTTTGAATTATCAATTTTTGTGGAATTTTGTGACAGAGAGGTATAATGGAAAGTGATCTGAAATATCTGTTTTTATTATTCCTGATTTTAGAGAAGGATCTTGTATTGAGTTTGTTAATATATTGTCAATAGCAGTAAAAGATTTGGAAGTTACGCTGGTAGGTTTGTTGATAATTGGGAAGATATTAAGTTGAAACATGTCGTCAAAAAATTTTTTAGTAATAGCATGCTTGTTGTACATTAAAATATTTATGTTTATATCTCCAATTATGAATAACTTTTTCTGTTCTCTATTTTTTGTAATTATATGTTTAATATAATTTGAAAATTCACAAGTATAACCATCAGGTGGTCTGTAGCACGTAGAAACTAGAAAGTTCTTTGAGGCAGTGTTTAAAACTTCCATTGTGAAAATCTCATTATTGCCATCAGAGTTTGAAAGGTCATTTCTTATCTTAGTGTTTAGATCATTCCGTATATAATTCACAACTCCTCCTCCTCTTTTGCAAACTAATCTTTCTTTAAAAAATATTTTATAGTTTGGAATTTGGAGGTCAGAGTTTGTTTCTGCTGCTTCGTTAGAGCACCTAGTCTTTGTAAGACAGATCATACTGAAAGCATGTTTGCATTCAAGGAGAAAGTTTTTTAATTTGTCTATTTTAACAAGTAAACTTCTGATGTTTATGTGTATTACCGTAAAGTTGTTTATAGTGGTTTTTAGATCAAATTTAAAATTTTGTATGTCAAAATATGCAGAATCGGAGTATTTTTCAAATTTATTAGCAATTTCAAAGATATTTAAACGCAGCGTTTCAAAGTCTATTGTTTCATAAGCCATAATGATTTTTTAGAACAGTTTCTTTCGATGCTCTATTGCTTCTTTCGCGTAGTCTTCGTTTATGTATAGGCCAGTCTCTCTTAATTTTTTTGCGTTATTGAGAACTTTAGTTTTATCTGAATAATTCAGCAGTTTGAAGATTATTGTTCTTGGTAACTTATCATTTCTTGCATTTCCAATGCGATGGGCTCTTTCAATTTCAATTTTGTCAGATATGTTAAGTTTGTTTTTAATTATTTCTTTTATCGAGTTTCGACAATCATCCCAGCTTTCACCTTCTTTTTCCTTTACGCCATCGATCCTTAAATTGTTTCTGCGTGAGCGGTTCTCTAAGTCCACTGTTTTTTTTACTAGATAGTTTATATCATACCCTAAATTTGTTGTAATTTTTTCCAATTTTTTATTTATGTTTTCTTCTTGAAAGTTCAAGCTCTCTTTAATTTCGTAAATTTCTCTTTCAATGATGGCATCTTTTTAATTGCTTTCTTTTGCTTCATATTCAAGTTTTTCGAGTCGTTCTGCGAGAATTTTTAAGTTTCCACTTATTATTAATATAAAGTTTTGTTCTTGTTCTTTTAATAATTTGCTTGTTTCTGATAGTATAAAAGTTTTTTGTTCTTCAAGCTTTGTTGTTATTAATTTTTCGATGTTTTTTAACGTTAGATCCATATTTTATTTTTTTAATGAGATTGATAAAAACACGTCTGTTCACAAACACGTCCGTTCGCCAAAAAAGATTCATATATGGTCAAATTGAGTCATATATGGTCATAATTTTTGAACGCTGAAATATTAAACTATGAAATTTAAAATTTATAGAAGAATATAAGTCTAGTTAGAAATGGTACAAAAAACATTTTTTTAACTTATTGGTCTCACAACTAGGGCTGTGGGAAAAGGGGGGGGGGAGACAAAAATGTTGGGGCTTTTTTGTTTCCAGGCTCCAATCATCGTAATTTATTGCAAAACATCCTTATTTGACATAAGTATAAACATATAAATGTTTGGAGTTTGCTCCATGTCTGGAAGTTAGCTATCTCAAAAAACAAATAATGCTGGATCCGCCCCTGGTGCCCTACATAATTTTCAAATTATAATTATGAGCAACCTAAAATGCGTTATTTGGTTACTAAATTTTCTATTGCCATTCCCAGTGAAAAAGCGCACATGGGATACGCGTGGATTTATTCCACATGTAACCCATGTGGGGATTGTTATTTTGTCCCATGTGGGTTTCATATGGTAAATCCCACATGGATTCCATATGGTAAATCCCATATGGGATACGCGTGGGTTTTTACCATATGTAACCCATATGGGGATTATTATTTTGTCCCATGTGGGTTTCATATGGTAAATCCCACATGGGTTTTATGTGGTAAATCCTACATGGGATATAGGTGGAAAATACTACATGTTATAGATCTTAAATGCCACATATTTTAATCCAAATGGTATAAAAGTAGTCAATACTAGACAAATGAAAGTCCGAATGCTTCTATGATAATTTTTAAATTTCTTTTAATTTAAAAATTACTTAAATAGTAATTTAAAATTAATCATCGAAGCTTTCAGAGAGGTTTAACTTAATCTGGTATTTGCTACTTTATCCCATTTGGTATTCAAAATGTGTAGCATTTTTGATCTTTTACATGTGATGTTTTCCACCTATAACCTGTGCGATTTACCTTAAACTGATATGACGAAATTTTATAAAATTAAAAACCGTGTTGCAAAATGAATTTATTTCAAAATAAATGCTATTAATTAATACATCCAAAATGAATATTAAAAATATTATTTTTTCTTTTGCGCTTTACACGTCGTTTTTTATCGATTGAATTAATTAAATCGCTTCGGCTTGCATAATACCAAGTTTTTTAGTATCTTCTAACTTTCTTCAAACATTTTCTAAAAAAAAAAAATAAATACAAATATATATATATATATATATATATATATATATATATATATATATATATATATATATATATATATATATATATATATATATATATATATATATATATATATATATATATATATATGAGAGAGAGAGAGAGAGAACAATTTTAATAAGGAACCTTATTAGTCGAGCAATTTTGATTATTAGCCAGGTTGAAATCATTAATGACTACAACATTTCACAAATAATTATTTTCTAATTTATTACTTACAATGACTAACGTATTATGGGTAATTGAACACATATTATGCGTAATGAGCTTGAACCCATGAGGAGAATCCTGAAAAAAAGTGATCAATTAGGATAAGTAGTTAAACAAAAAAACAAAAACAAAAATGTAAAAACCTACTTTTTCAATGATGTAGACCTTGGGTGCAATAGCCAGTGGATGCAAAAATATCTTTACTTTTTCGTCATACACATGGCCTTCTATAATAACAGGCCTTGACATCGCGCAAAATGCCGTAAAAACTGAAGGCCGATTAAACTTTCACTTTTACTTATATTGATATATTTTCATATTAGGTAGGGTGTAATGGCAGTCTATGTTTTCTAATAATAATCTCTAGTAAAGACGGAAATATAAAAAGAAAACCAAAAAATTGTTAAAAGATAATCATATTTTTCGTATTTCAAATTTCATTAAGAAAATTTATGTAATATTAAATAGTATCAATAACAAGCAGAACTATAACAAAGTATATATCTATATATTAGAAAGATAACTGTATTTTTAATTTTTTTTGCTAAAAATGGTAACAATAAAAATTACCAACAATAAAAAACACCAACAAAAGTCGATTCAAGCAAAAAAGTTTTACCAATATATCTCAACAGGGTAAATATTTACAAATCCAAACATATTGAGAGACATATAGGCTAATGAGAAAATAAAAAACATAACAAGTAAATAGCATAATAAAATACAAAACTAATTTTCACATAAATTATGATAGCTTTAGTACTTTGGGAGTGGTAATTAGTGAGTAATTCTTTAGCAGTTTTTTTGTGATTTCAAATCTATATTTAGCAGCAATGAACTGAAACTGAGTAACACAAAATGTTCTGCATAAAGGGTCAGTAGCACCTTGAACCCATCTCTATATATATATAAAAAAAAAAAAGCAAAATATTGACCATTAGACAAGAGTATCAGAAGGAATTTCAAATCCGCCTCTGTTTAGGCTATACAGATAACTTCCATATTTATAATAATAATTGGTAGAATCATCATAAATTTTTATTTCGCTTTTTTGCACATAGCCAGCTAAGTAAACTATAGCCACTAATGTAGATTTATTAACTGAGCTTTCAAGATCATGTATATTATCTAGAAGTTCTTTTTCATCAGTAGAAATATCTCTAAAACATATGTCACAAGTATGACCATCAATACCATCAACAGGAATGTTAAGTTGTAATATCAATTTAGTATGTTGAATATTAATTTTTTCAATTACAGATTTAGCGTTTATAAAGTAAGTACCTCCAGATCCCTGTCGAAGCTTAGAAAAAGCTTTTTCAAGTGGATCTGTTGAAAACCAACCTAATAAGACATACTTTGCTCCATTACTCAACAAAGTTTCTACGAGATCAATAAAGCCATAACATGAATGCGCTATTGCATTGCTAGTATCTAGCGTAAGCTGTTTTACACGCTTACCTGTAGGTTTCATAAAATTTGACAGTTCAGCAATATCTCGTAGCAGTTGTAACTGTTGATCACCAACTGAGTGGATTTCTCCGCATAATTCATTTCTAAACCGAATGCCAGCACCAGGTGCTTTGACATTAACAACATTCAAAAAAAAAAAAAAAAATTTTTTAAATAAATACAGCAGTACCTTCAAATGCTTTATTTTCAATCTCTAGATGCGTTCTTAATGCAGCTACTGTTTCTTCACAAAAAACAGACAAACAAAACTTTACAGATTGTCTCTCTATTGGTTTTGGATAAACTGATTTAGCTGTAAGTTTAGAGAGTTTAAAAAGACAATTGCACTCAGTTTTTAAATTAAAGTTTTAGATTAAAAGAACTGGCTTTGGCTAAGTGGAGTGATTTAGAAAAGTTTATAAATTACTCCACTTAGCCAAAGCCAGTTCTTTATTGTTTAAAAATTGAAGTTCGTCAGTCTTTTCTGTCAACCAATTGTTTCGTATAGATTTTAAGAGATGCACATAATCATAAAAAAAATATATACCTGATCTTGTTAACCATGGTTTACTATCAACTGTTTTAAAAATTCCAAAAAATCTTTGATTTACACGGTTACCACCTGTAATTATTACCAATGTCTTACTATTTTTAATATTATTGATCGTATGAACAATTTGTTGACATTGAGAAAACTGAAATTCAGAGGAACAATTTGCAACAGGTTGAGCTCTACATATAAATTCTGGACCTCCAAAAAGACATTTAATCATAAATGATAAAATTGTTTTAGCTAACTTTTCAGGGTAGTTTACTGCTTGACCAAACAAAGCACCTCTTTAGTAAAGTAATGAAGCTTTGACATAGACCTCATCAATTAGTAGTATGGAAGTTCTTTTCAATAGATTTAAATTCATAAAAATACTATTTATGAAACTTAGGTCCTCCATTGAGCTTATTTTTGAAGTCAATCTTGTTAAAGTCCTTATACTTGACAACTTGTAGTCAATACACAAACAATCATATAAACTTCGTCGCATAGCAAAATACTCAAATGCTCTACATATAATATCTGGAGTATATAAAACTTCACCAACATTAACTTTTTTCATAGCATTAAGGTGTTCGAATAGAATATTTAACTGAAGCGAACTTTCTTTATTTTTAAAAAATCTAACTACTTCAAATAAAGCTGATTTTGTTTTTATTAACTTTAATTTGTTTACAGCTAAAGATGAAATATTACAAGTTGTACCATTATGGTTAATTACAAATGAATAATCATTGAAAATTACTAAAATAAATAATGGAACACCAAGTTTGTACATTTTTGATTGCATGTGTAAACTTTTTTTATTAAGCTGGAAAACAATAACATCGTTATTATTACTTAACAAAGATTGAATATCGTCAAATATAAGTTCATCCTCTTATAGAAAATCATTTAACTCATTTAGTAAAATGCTTCGAAAACCGCTTGAAGTTACAGTTTTTCTAACTTAACTTGCTGGTGTGGCTAAACAACTAGACGTAAAATTTTAAAAACAGATGGTGTGTTTAAAGGACGTTGCTTCCCATATTTGCTTTCAAAAGGTGCTTCATTTGGCCAATGAAGTTGACATACTGCTGTATAGTCTGTAACAATAAAACCAGTTCTTAGGGATAGCTTCACTACATCTTTTTCTCTCCTCGAGATTCTTCGGGAATTTATAAATTGATATTTTTGTTGTAGTTGAGTATTGATATTGTAGTTGTATAAATTGATATTTTTGTTGTAGTTGAGTATTAATATTGTAGTTGTATAAATTGATATTTTTGTTGTAGTTGAGATAGTTCGACTTGCAAAGAGATACACAGCATTTTAAAGGCATTTTAATTATTAAAAAAACTTACTGTTAGTTTGACAATACTATTATCTTACAATGTAACGCCTTGAACCTTACAACATTATCGTCTTGAAGTTGCAATATCTAATTTATAAACCAATCAAATTTTAAAGATTTATTAAAAAAGCATGAACACAAACTTTCGTCTAATGTTAAAAGATGAAAATGTAAACACAGTTTTAGGAATTGGCCTTCAATTTAACAACTTTGTTGCGCGATGTCAAGGCCTGTTATTATAGAAGGCTGTGGTCACACATAATATAATATTCTGAAACTAATAAACAAACATCTAAATTTCTATAAGTAAATTTATTCTTTGATCATTGCCTTCATATCCTATCTTATTTTCATATCATAATCTATTATGGTATTATTTATATAACATATCACAACAATGTTATTAAATTTGTGATGTTCAAATATCGTATGAACATTCTTTAACATGTTCATATGATATTTGAATATAGTTCTTGAGTATATTATCTGCAAACAATTGACTGATGCAAGTTCAAATGTTGTCAAAAACCAAGCATGCATGCATGGGACACTGCAGTGTCCCACAAAGAAATGCTGCTTTGAAAGTCAAATTTTCTTTATTAAAAAAAAAAAAAAAAAAAATAGGAGGGAGATATGGAGGTTTCTGTAACTTTTTATGCTCCAAAACTTTTAACTTTATATATAATAAAGTTCATAAAACTTTAGGGACTTACGAAGTACATTGAGGAACAAAAACAGAATATTTACAGAAACTTTTCAATTTTTAATCTGGAGTACCACAGTGTAATTGGGAATAAAGTCTCTGGGTCCAGTATTCAAAGTAATACGATCTAAAGTAATATATAAATTAAATAAAATGCTTTAAAATTCATGCAGTTATACATATAACTCCTGATAGTTAACTATATGTATAACTAGTTATACATAATATTTATTATATAAACTTATTTTTTAAGATTATGCTTGAACAAATTAGTACCAATTAATTCAAATTCAAGATTTAGTTCAAGTTCAAGTTCTTATTTGTTCATTGTTTTTTCACTATTTTATATTTATTTGTTCAGATTTGTTAACTAGTACTAATTCTTACTACAGTAAGAATGTTTATCATTGTTGAACGTGATTTTATTAGTAACTTAATTTTACTTTCAACATATTTTGACAACACCCTTTACATTTAAAATGATGACAGTTTTACTTTTCTATTGATGTTAAATTTATTACGTTTCAATAACTCAGATTGAATTTTAACTGAATTATTGTAAGCTTTGTAGGGGTTTGTTGTATATCAAATGGTGTTGTAAATAAAGTAAAAAGAATATATATATATATATATATATATATATATATATATATATATATATATAGATATATATATAGTATTTAGGCTATGGGATCATCCATAAATGATGCCAGTAGATAGAGGGGCAGTGTGAGTTTAACAATAATTGACAATGGGGAGGGGAAGTTGAGACCAAAATAATGTCAACTAAAAAATTGAATTAAAAAAAAAGTAACATATTTAATTTAAAAAAAAAGTAAAACAATATATGCTAGCTATGAGCAGGTTTTAGAGGTATTTACACCAACAATGTGGTCTAAAAACTTCTTGCTTTTGTTGCTTAAAACTGTAGTACTGTTGAGAATAAATGTATAATTGAACCAGAAAAAAATTGATGGTATATTCATTTTTTATATTATATTAACAATTCAGATATACCATCATAATATGATAACAAAAACTGACATCATTTTCAATGGGAGATGGCAAAAAATTGACTGAGTTTGATAAAAGGTGAAGGTGTTCAATAAACGGGTCATCATCTGACATCATTATGCATAGATGACCCTATGATTTAGGTAAAATAAGTAATCAATTTGCCATATTTCTCTTAAGAAAGTGTAAGAAAAAAGCATTGTTATGCTGATAACCTACCTAATGAGCAAGCTTTGACCACCTATTTTATAAATTTGAGAGACAGAAGTGGAAGTGCGAATCGCAAAAGAACTAATAACAATGCTCTAAATTGATTTTAACTTTGTCGACTAACATTAATATAGTATTTAGAAATAATAAATGAAGTTTACATGATTTTTATAATTTGTATTTACATCCATTAATTATCAGTTGTCAGTCTCTATTTTATAAAATGAATTTTATATATATATATATATATATATATATATATATATATATATATATATATAATTATTTTTAAAAATAACACGATGTTTTTTATTCTTGACATGTTTCGTAAAATTTTATTTACATTTTCAAAAGATTATTTTACAATAATAAAAAACTCTGAAATGTATATTAAAAAATAGAAGTCTTTACAGAGAAATATTAACGGACAAAAAATTATACATAATAAACCAATATATTTATTACAAAATAACTTGGTAAATAACCAATAAAAATAACCAACTGTCAAAAAATATATATATATAAATAAACTGACAGTAAAATTAAATAGATAAGTTTATAGCATAATGTAAAGCTCTCCACATTAAATGGGAAAGTCCCTCACTTAATAAACAAGCTGTAATGTAAATAAAATTTTACGAAACATGTCAAGAATAAAAAACATCGAGTTATTTTTAAAAATAATTACTTATTTTATGCTATTACGACGTTCAACAAATATATATATATTTGTATATATATATATATATACATATGTATATATGTATATATATATATATATATATATATATATATATATATATATATATATATATATATATTATTTTTACTTTATTTACAACACCATTTGATATACAACAAACCCCTACAAATGCTTACAATAATTCAGTTAAGATTCAATCTGAGTTATTGAAACGTAATAAATTTAACATCAATAGAAAAGTAAAGCTGTCATCATTTAAAATGTAAAGGGTGTTGTCAAAATATATTGAAAATAAAATTAAGTTACTAATAAAATCACGTTCAACAATGATAAACATTCTTACTGTAGTAAAAAATAGTACTAACTGATAAATTTGAACAAATAAATATAAAATTAACAAAAACAATGAATAAATAAGAACTTAAACTTGAACTTTAACTAAATCTTGAATTTGAATTAATTGGTACTAATTTGTTCAAGCATAACCTTAAAAAATAAGTTTTTATAACAAATTATATGTATATCTAGTTATACATATAGTTAACTATCAGGAGTTATATGTATAACTATATGCATTTTAAAGCATATTATTTTATTTAAACATTACTTTAGATCATATTACTTTGAAAACTGGAGCCAGAGGCTTTATTCCCAATAACACTGTGGTACTCCAAACTAAAAATTGAAAAGTTTCTGTAAATATTCTGTTTTTGTTCCTCAATGTAGTTCGTAAGTCCCTTAAGTCTTAAGGACCTTATTATATCTAAAATTAAAAGTTTTGGAGCATAAAAAAAGTTACAGAAACCCATCTCCATCCTACTTTTTTTTTTTTAATAAAGAAAATTGGGAATTCTTCGAGTTTCAAACCTGCATTTCTTTGTGGGACACTGCAGTGTCCCATGCATGCAAGATTGGTTTTTGACAACATTTCAACTTGCATCAGTTAATTATTTGCAAATAACTAACTCAAAATCTAAATTCAAATAACTATTATATTATCCTAATAATACGTCTATTTGCACATATCTTAATCTTTTTTCTATAAAGAAATATAAACATTATTCGTGGTACTTACATACTTGCTTGCCATTCGCTCTATTAATATAAAATATTTTTACACAATATAAACGTAACGCAATGCAATGTCGATTTAAAAATTTTTTCTTTAGTTTTTTTTTTAGTTACCAGCTTTTAAATTAATTCCCATCCAAATCCCACAGGAAACCCACGTGGGATTTCCCATGTGTGTAAATACCATATGGTTCCCATATGTAACCCATGTGGGATTACCCACATGGGTTTAAGGTGACAAATTTCCATACGGATACCACATGGGAAAATCCGTCCCACGTAAATCCCATCAATCCCACACGGAACCCACGCGTAACCCATGTGGGACGCGGTTTTATTTTTCACTGGGTTAGAGGCCCTAAATTAGGGAACACTTTGTTAAATAACGAGCTGAAAAATTGTTCTTCTCTTTCTCTATTCAAACAAAAACTCATTCTAAAACTTAATAACGAGGTTAATGAATAAAATTATTTTTAAAATCCTTAAATTGACGAAATAAAATAAAAATAAATAAATATCTATTATATTTTTATTAGATAATAGGCAAGTAAACAATCTTTGTTCGTTGCACCGTGTTTTTTAAATGATGCACCAATTTTTGACCGGTTAGGATTTTTTATATAATTCTTGAAAATATTTAATCGGTTTGGTCCTTATTTGGATGTTTTGTAGACAGATGTTTTCGCAATCTATTTGGCTTCATTGCGTCGTTTGATAAAGTTATTGATAAGTTATATTACATATTAAATACATTAGGTTTTTTTTATTTATGATACTTTCAATAAAATTCAACTTCAAATATTCATATAGCCACGTGCATATTTCTTCTTGTCAGACATTTTGTAAAGTTTTTTCAATTTTTTCAATAAGATGAAATTAATACAACTTGAATTGTTGATTATATAGAAATCTAACCATGAACTGACAAGAGATTGCAAATTACAAATATTTTCTTTGTACCGGTGATTCTGTATTGAAACATTTTTAAAATAGCGAATCATTGACACATTTCAGTTGGATGAATTTTAGTTTTGAAGACTATTTTTTTCTTTTTTTAAGAAGAAATTGGTACTCTTTAAGGACCTACTACCCCCCCCCCCTCTCCCTTAATTTCATTTCAGCAATTTCATTTATATATTGTTTTTTTTTTTTTGTTATTTCAATTATATGAAAGCAACTATATTTTATGATTTTTTTTTAGGAAAAATTATAAACATTAAAAAAAGGAAGTATTTTTTATATCGGAAAAAATCTATACCGCCCACTGGTGATAGGGATTTTTTGGTGTGCGGTTCGGATTTTTTTGTGGGCGGAGGGGATTTACGATCACGAATTTGTAAAGTTTTGATAAAGGGAGTCGCGATTTTGTTCAGCAACTCCGACTCCGCTAAAAATGTCGCGACTCCGACTTCACGACTCCGACTTCACGACTCCGACTCCACGACTCTGACTCCACAGCCCTGATAAAAGCATATTTTCATAAAATCATTTCAACTCTTAGGCTACTTGTTCAGGTTAAGAAGTGCTTTAAAAGATAATTATTGGACTATTAACTCACGATGCGTATAGAGCTTGACTTAACGTAACAACAATTTACTCTAATTCCTTAAAAAAGAATTAAAATGTTTACACCGCGAGATTCATTTAAAGAAATGACTCCGAAGGGAATTAACGCGCGGAGGACGCTACGAAGAACGATAATATAATCTTGTACTATTTATATTTTAAAATAAATTTGATTTAATGAGTTTTAAACGTTAGTTCAAGTTTAAAATAACGAAGGTCAATTAACCTCTTTTTTCTGATTTGCTTTAACAAAAATATATTTTAAATATCTGGAGATACAAATTTACAATGTGAAATAACTATAGATTTTTCGTCCCAATTTATTTGCCGCCCTCGCGCAACGCACGATCACGCACCCCCACCCTATTAAAATAATCGTGATACACGGATCTTAAATCGTATATTTCAGCGGTTTTAGATAACAGTACCACTAGGTAATAAAATCGTTAGAACTTATTATATGGCTGGTTAAGCCCCAAACCAGCTTATATAACAAAGTTGAAAAAAATTAGTTTATATTAAAAAATGATT